>NC_060130.1:620130906-620432906 GCF_021461395.2 Schistocerca americana
AGAGATTTGTGATAAATGCAAGCTGCCTTAGTGGGTGACAAAGGTCACTCTCCCCAATCACCAACCTACCACGTCACAGGAAGGGAACAAAAAATCCAAGAATTACTACCTTTGATTGTTTGACATATCAGGAGGCCAGAAACAAGCACAATCATCTATTCTCCGTCTAGATTACACCAAGCTTCTCCCAGAAAGTAATCTTTCCATCATCTATCACGAGGATGAATACTCCCTTTCCACCACTGTGCTCTAAGCAGCCGCCTTAGTTCATCAGTTCCTTGCCCCTCTTCTTCTTATGAGGCCATGCCTCTGCACCAGCTGGCCTGTTGCACGAATAACCACTGAAAAAATTGTGCCCTGTGGACAGATTTCACCATCCAGTGGAAGAATACACTGCTCAGCACAACACTGTTGACATTAATTGTGTACTCCTGCCATTTGGATCCTCCCCATCCCCTCCACTCCCCTGCCTTCCATCCCTCCCCTCCCCTTTCCCCACTTTCCTACCTATACAACACAACTTTCTGAATAATGCTTGTGGAAACTCTCCCTGCCACATGTCATTAGGTCCTGTTATCCTCCCAACATCAGTGTTTACTGTCCTCCTTATGAAGCCACCGTCTTACTTTTCTCTACCTCACATTTTGATTAGGTTTGTAGATCTCTGGACCCTCAGCCTTCTGTTGTCTCAGTACTCTCCATCCATGCTGCATTTCCAGTTATGTGTGTGCAACAAAATTAATGATACTGGCACATGGGTGAATATTTTCTGCTGTCTTTGTCAGCTGTCAGCCTCATTTCCTTTCACTTCTTGTATGGTTGATACACAAAGGGAGAGGCCATTGCCATACAGTGTCCTATACAAAGCCCTCATTTTCTGCAGTGCAGTAGTATATACTTAGTTTCGCACATGGGGTTTTATGGATTCCCACTTGAGATAAGTGCATCAAAATACACTTGGGAGGTTTTTATAAATGTTTAGTCACCTGCTCAAATATATTACTAAACCAGTCACTCTCGTTACAGCTCGTCTTGAGTTCTTATTTACCATCACTCTTTGTTCATGTTACCTCAAACTTTGTAGTTTTGTGCACTGTTGTCACTTGGCACATGGGTTCTCTTTTTATTCTCCTTCCATCTTGCTGCACTGTCTTGTCTTTTCTTTGGTACTCTATATTTAGTTTCATACCCCTTTTTAAAATCTTTCTTCTCTGTCATTTTTTTGCTATCTGCATGTTGTCTCTTCTTTTGTCAACTCTTCCTGGATCTTCACTTTTCTCCAGCAGTAGCAGTTTTTTTATTGAGCACCACTGTTTACCATGAATTCTTTTGTTGTCCTTCATCCATTTGTTATTAATGTTCCAGCATGTTGTACTTTAATGCTGAGCAGGGGATTTGACTGAGTTACATAATTTCTTCGTTGACATTTTTACACCTTTCTTCATTAAACTGTCATTTTTTTTGAAGAAAGAAAAAAGTTCTGAGGAAGCAGCTTTGGTTGTTGAATATGAATGAATAGTTATTATTTTTTACCTTCAGAATGTTTCATATGCTTGTATTAAAAAGACTACCTAGACTACATGTGACCCAGGGTTTATTTTTATTTTTGGTTTCTTAGTTGAAGATTAGAAGTGAATTAATTTTTTTTATTTTTTATTTTTTTTAAATGTGCTTGAGTATATTTTCAAGAAGAAATAATTGTTATTGTAAATACTTTCTTATAATTAATGCTCTGCTGACAATGAAAATATTCATGCATCACATCATATTTTTATCAACTGCATCTGCACTTTCTCCCTCTTGAATCCATTCAGATGGGGGTCTTGCATTGTAGCTTCATATTGTTCGGAACCTGACAGAGATGAAGTTGTAAGAAAATGTCGGGTCTGCTGGACAATGTGATGCATGGGTGTATTCTTTGAAGAGTGATGTCATATGCTACATAATTGATGTCTGCATTTTTTTATGTTGCAGTTGTAATGTTGTTTGTGTTATTCAACACTATGTTGTTTAGTTATTGTGGGTCTTAGTGTAAATTGTGTTCTATATTAGACCTATATTGGTCTATTGGGGATGGCAATACTGCTGTTCTGTTTTACACTTAATTTTTAAATGGTGGTATTAGTGAGAAATCGTAGCATGGTGGAAGCTTAGTAGGTTAGGTTGGAATGCGATAGGGGTTTTTTTTTTTTTTATTTTTTTTATTTTTACAAATTTCTGAAGTGAATGAATGTAACATGGCAGTCTTGTTTTAAATATATTGTGTTTTCCATATTTTTCCAATGCGATTGATTATTTTCATTGTTTTTGATATGCTGGTAGGAGTTAATAATAACATCCCCATTTAAGAACCCCTTTTCTCATTAAAGTCTGTTTCATTTGATGGTTTTTATTTAGATAACGTTTTAATGATGTTAGTTTCTTGAGGATTGTGTCTCTGGCATGTTAATAATGTCATTGTTGTAACAAGTCAGTCATTCACAAATCCCAAATGGCAATAAGTCAGTTGTTTTTTTGTATTTCATAGTGAAGAATGGTTGTGCATTGTAAACACAAAATCATAGCTGCATTGTTTTAGTTAGCTAGTTTCATTGCACAGTATTTGGATCATTAACTCTTGTTTTAGAACTTTTCAATTACTGTGTTTTTAACCTTGTGGCTCCACATTTGCATATCCATTTCTGTTTCCTAGGTATGCAGCAATAAAAAATGCAGAAAAATGTTCCTGTGGAAGTTCACTTGAAGACCATGGTCCTACTGTTAAGGCAGAGTGTAATAAATATTGCAATGGGAACTTGTCTCAGCCTTGTGGTGGGAGCAAAGCTAATTCTGTATATGACACAGGAGAAAGGGGTAAGTTTTTATTTGATCTAGTGTGACTGAGTACATCAGAATAAGAATGGTAATTTTATGTGGTAATTTTAACTTTTATTGGCCAATTAGAGTTTTTTCCCCAACTAAAAGATACTGTGTAACAGAGGCACAGATGTTTAAGATAGGCAACTCCCAACTGCCACACTGAACTTTCCTTGGCTTTCAGTTTAAGAAAGAGATCCTACATGGGCTACAATGTGTGAAGGGCCCCAGAAACTATGTTAGTTTGCAGAAAAGGAGAATAAGTAAGGATTCGGGTTGTTATTGGGTGTGTCAAAGAGGGATGTGGACAGGTTTCCTGTATTTAATTACAGTTAGCGTACTTCAAGACAGCACTTATTATTCTCTCTTTTTCAGGCATGCTGTAGAAATACATGGAGCTGTATTTTATAATAAAAGTCTGTCACCTTTTTTTTCATATTACACCAAAGAAATAGGATATATATATATATATATATATATATATATAGGGAAAATATAAATAGTTATCAGCCTCCAAGTATTTGCTTCAAAAGAACAGACAGATCTCTGGAAACAAATACTAAAGAAAACTGCAAAATTCGTAAAAACTATTTTGATAAACTCCTCAGTTGTGGGAAGCCTGAAGAAAAATTACAGTTCATGAAACGTTACCAAACCCAGATTCAAAACCACCTTCAATAACACGTAGAGGAGATTATAAAACAACTGAAAAACAACAGAGCCCCAGGAGAAGACAGTATTATGTCCAGCGATACAAGAAAGATCATAACAACTACAGATATAACTCATTATAACTGGTCACCGACAAAATTCTGTCCAAAGCATTACTCAACTCATAGAACCACAAGTTGATATGAAGATAGGTGAATAACAAGCAGGCTTCAGAAAAGGAAGACCCTGTATTGAACAGATTTGGAACCTGCGAATGCTCCTAATGGTCAGACACATGAACACTGCCGTAGTCACATTCATGGACTTCAAGAAGACAGATTCTCTCCAACACACTAGAAGAATATGGAATAGACAGAAAAACTGGGATACTCACAGACATATACAGACACCACATCCAAAATAAAATTTATGGGAGAAATTGCAGGCCCATTACAGATATATATAGAAGTTAGACAAGGAGATAATCTCTCTCCACTTTTATTCAACATGGTCTTGGACAAAATTATCAAACAATGGTGTGAAAAAGTAAAAGGAATTCAGTTAGGAAGAACGTTTTCAAACAAGACGATCGTAAAATGCCTGGCATTTGCAGATGACGTGGCAATATTCAGCATCAATAGACAAGAAACATGGGAATACTTACATAAAGCCTCTTCCAAAACAGGTCTACTGATATCACATGAGAAAGCAGAATATGTGGAATAAAAGAACAGCAACAACCAAGCCATGTACACAAAATACAGAAAAGTTAGCAGATTGGAAAAATTCAAATGTCTTGAGGAATATACACATATAGGAGGATGAAAAACAAGGCAGCCATCATAGAAAGAACAGGAAAACTTCAGAAAGCATACAAATTGAAATATATATGCACTACAGTAAAAGAAATACTTCAAAACTGGCCAAACACAGGCACAGCAGTACAGTTGTACTACCAAAAGCACTCTACACATCAGAAACAACCACAATTGGAGTGTCAGGCATCACATACACCATGGGGCTCACGGTCCTTTCGTGAGTACGTGCATGCCGAGCACGGGGCCCCGAGCTATTGCAGCCTTCCTTCTTTCCTGGGCTGCATTTCCTTTCCCTTCCCTTCCTTTCCCGGGCTGCATTTCCTTTCCCTTCCCCTCCTTTCCTGTTCTTGCTCCTTCCCTCCACCCTCTCCTCTCCCTCTCTTGGTGTCCTTGTTTATGTTGGCCCCGCTATCCTCCTGGTTATGTTGGCTTTGTGATTTGGTTTTATTGAGTAATTACCTCATCCTTTTGGCATTCTCTGGTCCCTCTCTGGGGTTTGACCTCCATTACTAAATTTCTATTCCATGGTGTAAGCCATTTGGGGAAGAGCACCTTACCTAGTGTCTCTGGCATGTGCCCTCCTAGTTCCTTGCATCTTTTCCTTCACTTCGTTGTCTGATGCTAGAGTACATAGCCAGCACGGTAGCCAGCCCATGTGGTGGGGTCACTATGTACCCTTTTTGTTGAGCCCTTGCTTTGGCTGGATGGTGCTGTGGGCAGAGCCCCTGATTGGAGTGGGTGGTATCATGGTGGACGCAATGCAAATGAAATGCATACGGGTCCATAACTCTGGCCACTCTTCTACGGCCGTCTCTCTGACTGGAAATGATTCTTTTAGTGCTGCTTCTTCTGCCCCTTCGGCCTTCCCTTCATGGCTACCTCCTGGGAGGAGGGTCAGGCTCGTCAGTTAGGGGGGAAACCTTTCTCCTGCTATCTGGTTTGCACCAGGACTGATGAGGATACTTTCACCAGTACCAAACCTTTATTTTTTGTGGAACACATTGAAGGCAAGTGTGGCGAAGTGGACTCTATGAGCAAGATGCGGTCGGGTTCGTTGTTCAAAACTGCTTCAGCTGCCCAGTGTGCGGGCCTTCGTGCCTGTGACCATCTTGGCACAATTCCTGTGTCCATTACCTCCCACCAGTCTTTGAATATGGTTCAAGGTGTATTTTTTCACAGAGACCTCATCCTTCAAACTCATGGGGAACTTAGGGACAATCTAGGACAGCGGGGTGTTCACTTTGTTTGGTGTGTTCAGAAGGGCCCGAAGGAGAATTGCATTGATACTGGTGCCTTTATCCTGGTCTTTGAAGGAGTTAATCTCCCCTGAGAAGGTCAAGATTATGGTTTATCAATGTGGCGTGAAGCCGTACATCTCACCACCTATCATAAGTTTTAAGTGCTTGTGTTTTGGACATGTCTTCCCACTGTTCTCTTTGGTGGCTGTGGACGTCCACTCCATGAGGGGACTTCCTGTGTTCCTCCTCCTTTGTGTGTTAATTGTCATAGCAGTCATTCTCCATGTTGACTGGATTGCCCAGCTTATAAGAAGGAAAAGAAGATACAGGAGTATAAGTCCCTTGATCCTCTAACCTATACTGAGGCTCGTAAGGAGTATGCACGTCTTCATCCCTGTCAATGATGTCTAGCTATGCTTTAGTTACATCTTCACTCCTTCCTTACCCCAGTCCCGAACCCCTCTCCTTCCCCCCTCCCCTGCAGTTCCCACACCCTCCCCTCTGGGCGCCACTCCCCTCCCCAGCTGGAGAAGTGTTCCACTCACTCTCTTTCTGCTCCATATCTTGCTGCAGCTGGCGCCTTTTTGCAGCACAGCCCTCCTCGATCTCAAGCAGAAAAGAAAAAGAAACATATGTCCCGGGACAAGGAGCCTCTGGTGTCGTCAGAGGTCTCTTCCCCACCTTTGCAACCTGACTCTGACCTGCTGTTCATGGATGTCGCCCCCTCCTTGTCAGTGATGGATGGTGACCCGGCAGCATGACTGGCTTTAGCCTGTTCACCCCCCATTTGAATCATCGTTCAGTGATTATCCAATGGAATTGTAATGGATATTACCATCACCTTCTGGAGTTGAAATCCCTTATTTCGTTTTACTCTCTAGCTTGTGTGGTTCTACAGGAATCTCATTTTACTGATGATCACTCACCGTCCCTCCGTGGGTTTTGTGCTTTCTGTCGAAATCGGGTCAGCCCCCTGTGGGCCTCTGGTGGTGTTTGTACGTTGGTCCAAACGGACATTGCTAGCATGTGGATTCCTCTTCAAACTACATTGGAAGCGGTTGCTGTTAGGGTCCACCTGGAATCTGGGGTCACAGTTTGCTATCTTTATCTTCCTCCTGACAGGACTCTTACACCTGCTGCCTTAACTGCCCTTCTTCAGCAACTTCCTCCTCCCGTCCTCCTTCTCGGGGATTTTAATGCTCATCATCCCTTGTGGGGCAGTGCATTTCCATCTAATCAGGGTCTTCTCATAGACCAGTTTCTTGCAGACCACGACTTGTGCCTTCTTAATGATGGCTCCCCTACCCATTTCAGTGCCGGTCATGGTACCTTCTCTGCCATTGATCTTTCTCTTTCTTGTCCCTCCCTCCTCCCTTCATTACACTGGTCGCCACACGACGACCTTTGCGATAGTGAGCACTTCCCGTTGATTCTCTTGCTTCCTTCCCACTCCCCGATGGACAGGTTACCTCATTGGTCTTTCCAACATGCCGATTGGCCTCTATATATATTGCACAGGTCATTTTTTCTCCCTCTTTATTGGGTTGTATTGATGACGTCCTACATGACGTGTCTGATGCGATTGTTCGTGCTGTTAGCCTTGCTATCCCATGCTCATCTGGACCATTTCACCTCCGGCAAGTTGTGTGGTGGAGTACAGCCATTGCCATTGCCATTGCCATTGCCATCGCCATCCGTGATCGCCATTGAGCTTTGCAACACCTTAAGATGCATCCATCCGCTGCCAATCTTATTACCTTTAAACGCGTTCACGCCTAAGGCCGTTACTTGATCAAACGGAGCAAATGGGTGTGTTGGGAATGCTTTGTTTCTTCCCTCTGTTCTATTGTCCCTATGTCACGGTTATGGGCTACACTTCATTCTTTCCAAGGTTGCCATCGGTAGTCTACCTTGCCGGGCCTTGCCCTCCCGGATGGCCTTTGCACAGACCAGTTGATTCTCGTGGAACATCTTGCGACCCATTTTGCAACAGCATCAGCATCTACCTCCTACCTGGCTGCTTTTCTTCACCAGAAACAGCGGGCTGAGGCTTCCACCTTATGTTTTACCCCTTGTCAGTCAGAATCTTACAACAAACCTTTTACTGAATGGGAACTTCTTTCCCCATTTTCTGCTTCTCATGATACGGCCCCTGGCCCAGACTCCATCCATAACCAAATGCTTCAACATCTCAGTGCTCCACAATGACATCTTCTCCTGGTGCCTACCCGTATTCGGCTCCAGGGTGACTTCCCTTTTCAGTGGAGGGATAGCATCGTGGTTCCCGTCCCTAAGACTGGTAAGAACCCCCTGTTTGTCGAAAGCTATCGGCCAATTAGTCTGAGAAACGTTGTTTGCAAGTTACTTGAACAGATGGTAGCCCGTCGGCTCAATTGGGCCCTCGAATCTCAGGATCTATTGTCCTCTTACCATTGTGGCTTCCGAGAGGGACGGTCTCCGATCGATCATTTACTTCGCTTGGAATCTGCAGTTCGGCAGGCTTTTCCCAAGTGCCACCATTTGTTTGCAGTATGTTTAGACCTTCGCAAGACCAATGACGCGGCTTGGCGGCATCATATCTTTCTTATGCTGCATGAGTGCGGTCTTTGGGGCCTCACTCGAGATTTTTATCTGCCAGTTCCTGTTCAATTGGTTGTTCAGGGTTCGGGTTGGTACTGTTTTTAGTTCTCCACAGACCCAGGAGAATGGCATCCTACAGGGTTCCGTATTGAGTGTACTTCTTTTCCTCATTGCTATAGATGGACTTCTGGCCTCTGTCAGTCCTTTGGTCACCCCAGCTCTGTATGTGGATGATTTCTGCATTTGCGTTAGTTCCTCTTCAATGGCCTCTGCAGACCGGCAGCTCCAGGATGCTATACGGTGTGCCTCTTCATGGACCCCCTCACACGGGTTTCAATTCTCTCCTTTAAAATCGCGGGTGGTCCACTTCTGTCACCGTACTATGATCCACCCCGATTCGGAGCTCTACCTAGATGCACAATGATTACCTGTGGTCCCACAGTTTTGTTTCCTGGGTCTTCTTTTCGACAACAAGCTCGCTTGGCTGTCTCATATCAGTCTTCTGAAGATAGGATGTTTCCGAAAACTCAATATCCTTCACTTCCTTGCCCATACCTCTTGGGGTGAAGATCGTTCCACTCTTCTCTGCCTTTATCGGGCTTTAGTGCTGTCTCGCTTGGACTATGGTTGTCAAGTTTATGGTTCGACTGTTTCTTCCACACTGCACTTCCTGGATCCGGTCCACCACCATGGTATCCGTTTGGCCGCCGGTGCCTTCCCTACTAGCCCTGTTGATAGTCTCCTGGTTGAGGCTGGGATTCCCCCCCACTCTTTTCTGTTTGCAGTCCCAGCTTCTGGTTTCTTACACAATCACTCTCCGTTCCTCTCCCACTCATCCTTCCTATTCTATCCTGTTCCCAGACTAAGGACGTCGCCCACCTGATTCCCACCCTCGGGTGAGTTTACCAGTTGGGCTCTGCCTTGCGTCTCTTCTCTGTGATTTTAAGTTTCCTTCTTTGTCCTGTCTCCCACTTCCCGTCCTCAGCACCCTCCCTTGGTTAGTTCCTCAGCCCTGGATTCGGATGGATCCCCGCAGACGTTGGTTGTTTTTTCCGCTGCATTTTATTTGAGTTTCGGGCTGCTGTTGTTTTTTACACCAGTGGCTCTAAATCTGCCGATCATGTGGGATATGCCTTCACGTCCTCTGTTGGCATGGAAAATCATCTCCTGCCAACTGCATGTGGGGCGTTTACTGCAGAATTTATGGCAATTTCCCAGGCCCTTACCTTTATTAAACAGTCCCAACTCGACCACGTTTTGTTATGCACGAACTCAATGAGTGGTTTTCAGGCTGTTGACTGCTGTTTTTTGCGCCATCCCTTGGTCTCGACCATCCATGACCATCTTGCTGATCTTCACCATGCTGCTTGTTCCGTTGACTTGCTTTGGGTCCCTGGCCATGTTTGTATCCCAGGTAATGAGCTTGCTGACCGTTTGGCTGGGGGAGCAGTCACTTACCCCCCTTATCTGTCACCCCTCCTGCAGCGAATTTACAGCTTCATATCAAATCCTACTTCGCACAATCATGGACCAACGCTTGGGAGACTATCTCCCTGCCTAATAAACTTCGTGTGATTCAGGTGACACATGTCTCGTGGCGTTCTTCCTTCCGCCTCTCCCGAAAGGACTCGACCAACCTGTTTCGTCTCCGCATCGCCGTACCAGGCTGACCCATGGTTTTCTTTTGCGTAATGAGCTACCCCCACTTTGTGGTCATTGGGCCTTCCAGTCAGTAACACACATTTTGGTGGAATGCCCCCTTCTTTTGGCTCTGTGTACTATTGTTTTCATAATTGACAACACAACTGCACTTTTACATTTTTTAGCCTTTTACCTTTTATCGTTATGACTCTTCTGAGATGTAAGTCCATCCGAATGGACCACCGCTGAAACAAGGGACTGATGACCTTGCCGTTTGGTCCCTTCAACCCCAGTCAATCAACCAACCAACCAACCAATCAGGCATCACAGAGACAAAAAAATAGAACGTAAAGTCCCCAGAAAAGTTTTTGGAGCAGAACAAACAGATGGTATATGGATGAAGAGAATTGTATGAACACACAGGCAGGCTCACAGACATGATCAGAAAACAGCGACTAACATTCTATGGACAAATACATAGAATGAACAACAGAAGACTCACAAAGAGGATTTTTGATGTAGCAAACAGTTCAATCAAAAAACCCAATTGGTTTCAAGAAATAGAAGAAGATCTAATACAGTCACGGATCAGTAAATGAATAATCATGTAACATTCAAGTTAACCACTGCCGTGAAGGCAAAAATGTGTAATTTATTGTAACATTTCTTAGCTGTAGGTGCATTAGTAGCACATTAAGAATTGTTCACATGCTCTAGGAAGACTTGGTTGAAATTCTCTGTTGCAGTAGTCCCAAATGTTTTGACGTTGTCTTTGATGGTGAGTGTTCATCATAGACAAGGTTATCGTCAGGAATGCCCCAGGGAAGTTTGATAGGTTGTCCCAAAAGGAATTGTTAGGGATATCACAGGAATGATTATGTGAAGCAAGAAAACTTCAAATGAAAAGATGTCCTATTCTGAATGGTTTCCAAGACAAAACACATTTTTTGATACTATTATTTACTTTCTGTATTATTCAGTACACTTTCATTGTTTACAACATACCACAGTACTGCAGAAGAAGTTGAGAAGAACAGTTTTATATATGACACTTGGTATTATCAGGTCAGGAAACTACCTCAAATTGGCCTACAAGAACTACCTAAGGTACAGTATGAGGTGATATAAGATGACTTAGGCAGAGTGTCTAGTTAGTGTGTTGAATGGCAGCTAGCTCTAAATGTAGAAAAATGTAAGTTAATGGCCGGCCGGAGTGGCCGAGCGGCTCTAGGCGCTACAGTCTCGAACCGCGTGACCGCTACGGTCGCAGGTTCAAATCCTGCCTCGGGCATGGATGTGTGTGTTGTCCTTAGGTTAGTTAGGTTTAAGTAGTTCTAAGTTCTAGGGGACTGATGACCTCCGAAGTTAAGTCCCATAGTGCTCAGACCCATTTTTTGTAAGTTATGGCAGATGAGTGAGAGAAACAATCTTGTAATGTTTGAGTACAGCATTATTAGTGTACTGCTTGGTACAGTCAAGTCTATTAAATATCTATGGGTGTAATGCTGGGAGATGATATGAAAAGCAACAGGCACATAAGGGTGGTAGTAGGGAAGGCTAATGGTCAATTTCAGTTTATTTGGTGAATTTTAAGAAAGTGTTGTTCTTCTCTAAGGGGGAACACACACAGAACATTAGTGCCACTCATTCTCGAGTTCTGCTCGAGTGTTTAGATCTCCACCAGGTTGGATGAAATGAAGATAGCACAGCAACTCAGAGGCAGGCTGCTAGCTTTGTTACTGTTCGGTTCCATCGACATACAAGTATTAAGGATATGTTTCATGAACTCTAGTTGGAATCTCTGGAGGAAAGAGTACTTTCTTTTCTCAGAGCTCTGTTGAGAAAATTTAGAGGACCAGCATTTGAAACTGATTGTAGAATAATTGTACTGCTGCCAATGTGCGTGTCACTTAAGTTTAGTTCAACTGCTAGCAGTGGACAGTATTCTGATAACAGCAGTAGTTGCAGATGGTGTCCACAGGGGGTCGTAAATATCAGCCTTCCATGAGAGGTGCCCACCAACATTCAGTTTCAGAAACTTGACACTTGGCATATTATGTCAAGTTCGAAAGGGAGTGTGCTGCTACCAATAGTAGAATTATCTATCAAAGAGCTGAATGCATAGTATTTTCCTGCAATTAACTATGCACCAAGAACAGGTTTCTCCCAATATTGTATTTATTTTATTATTCACTTTCTGGTCTGAAGTGGTAATAGTTATGCTTGTATCATTGACAAACAAAGTAGATTCAGTACTATTTGGTATGGTCAGAGATAAGTCTTTGATGTACATTGTCTATTCAAAAAATTCCGGAACTTTGTCCACAAAATTTTTCTATGCTTACCTTTTACTTACTGTGCACGGCCTCCTTCGAAATACTCTCCTCCACATACATTTTCTCACAGATGTTGCAACACATCGTGATAGTACTATCGATTAACAGTTTTTCCTGTGACACATTTTCATGATGAGCTAATCCTTCAAAGTCAGAGAAAACTGTCAGCGTGGCTTTGACATATGACCTGGCCTGACCTGACGAGCTTTTTTCGGTCTTGGAGAACCTTCCCTGACCCATTATGAAGATCGAACCTTGGTCTCAACATCATTCTGTAGACCCACATCTCATCACCAGTTCTAATTCTTTTAAGGAACATCTTGTTCTCATTTGCACGATCCAAAACCTCTTCACAGATTGTGAGGTGAAGGTCTTTCCGGTCTTGACTCATGAGCTGTGGGATGAACTTGGTGGCAACAGGATACATTCCAAGATGCTGTTTCAGGATTTCATGGCGTGATCCAACCGAAATATTAATTCTTCTGCAATCTCGTGGACAGTCATTCTTTGATTGGCATTCACAGTTTCTTTGATGTTCTTGACATAAGTGTCATTCGTAGACTTTGAAGGGCGTCCTGAATGAGGGTCATCTTCAACTTCCGTCAGGCCATTTTTAAACTGTGTGAACCATTCATAACATTGAGTAGTGCTTAAGCTCTCATCACCATAGGCTTCCTGCATGAATTGGTGTCTCACTAAAGGTTTTCTTGGAGGGTCTCACAAAATTTAATGCAGACACGCTGCTCCTCTACGTCTGCCATCTCGAAATTCGCAAACTGTGTGACAAAAAATTCTCCCCAATGCAGCTCTGAACAATAAATAATGTAACTTCTGGCAGTTACACATTAAGCCCAGGCAACTGCAGGAGTACCAAATGCATTTTGCTCCAACAGACCATTGGCACGAAATTACGAATGCTCCGGAATTTTTTGAAGAGACTCGTATACTGGATGACTTTTCATTGTGTGCAGGAAATAAAAAATATACAGATACTGCTGGAAGGAATATAACGGTTTTGTACTATTTACCACACAAACCAATATTAGTAAAGCTATTGCCACATTTCTATACCTCACAAATTACAAATTGGAAGATCATCAGACTTATTAATATGTAAAATGATCATATAATAAAGATTTTGTGGAGCTTATTGAATCAAAGAAAGACTGTTACTTACAAAATGCATGAAAAGTTTGTCATGAACCAACTGGAAGAGAGTAATACCCGACATTGTTGGGCAAGGGGTATACAGAAATCTGTATTATTTGTTGACAAATATTTTTTCAATGAAAGAGAGTTGTAACTTTTAGACTTGGCCGGCAGTGCTTCTTGTAGAATGATGTGGTGTGGATGGGGGATACTTGTACTTGAACTACACGCATGCCTCTTCCAATATCCACTTGCATCAGTTTTTTTCTAGCCACAGACAATTTGCAAAAGCTGTTACTATAAACAAAAGATTTTGATTTTAGATGTTGACGTAAACTGTTGGCCAGACAAAAGAATGAAAGAGGGATTTTTGTCTGCAAGTTGTCTGTACTTGCTGTGGGTAATGTTTCCAAACCTATCAAAAAGTCATATTGTTATTAGAAAAAGACCTGCTGTGCAAGTATGAAACCACAAGGAACAGGCAAAGTTGCAGTACCCAAGTCAGATGCCAGTTCATTTTCTGTTATGTGGCAGTGTATAGTGCCTTTCTGCTTCTTGCCACATAAACAAGAGGGAAACCAACTATATGATTCTCTCGTAGTTCCACATTCCTAAAATGTCTAACTGAACAGTATGATCTACATTGTCAGATGGATTTGTTAAGTCACAAAAGGCATCCAGTGGTTGCAGTTTTGCTCTTTCATCTGATGAGTCATCCCTGAAGCCAAGCTGTGAAGTGTTAATTATTACTTAATTAAGTAGCAACTCTATTGTATGACACTTCTTCAAAAATTGGTTAGAGCATGGTTAATAATGCTTGTTGGGTTGTAGTTCTCAACTTCGTCTACTTCCACTTCATCCAGAAGAAATGTCACCATTGAACACTTATGCCTGTCTGGGAAAAGACGTGTCTGGGAGTAACTGAGTACACTGCTAATGAAACAAAACAGTGATCAAGTCTTAACAATGTTATTGACAACACAATACATTTGCTTCGACAGGAAGAACAAAAGGTACAAAATACGGCGTATTACTAGGTACTGGTCCAGAGGCTTAACAGAGCTGCTATCTGAAATTGCCTGATTGTTTCTAGTATGTAGTAACACCACTAAGAGCTTCATAAGAATATACACTTGCAGGGAAATAATCCAAGTCCCAAGAATGCTGTCCTGATTATGTCCAGCACAGGCACAGAAAAGACAATCCTTAATACACTCTAAGCCCACAGAGGAAGCAATGATGAAAGCTGAGAACGGTGGTGTCCATCACTACAGTGGACTTCTGAGAGCATGCTGAGATAGTGAGTTGAGTACCACCTGCCCAGAGTCCAGGAGAGGCTCTCGAAGCTGGAAGAACTGGCTCATGTATTCTATGTGGTGGAATACTGGTGATACAGTTTTATTGTCACTTGTTGTGCGGATGCAAATAGGTACCTTGGAAGTGGCGATCGGTGCCAGCACTGCTACTATCGCCAGGCATCCGGTCATGACTGCGACATGGTGAACTTGTGATGCAGAGGTGTGCAGGGGCCATGTAGGCTGCATGTATGCCCAGGGTTTCCGCGGGATTACCACTCCCTTTTGTGTAGATCTCTGGTAGGGCATTCCTCCCCTAGCAGGAAGGGACATGAGGCTGCAGCCCATCTCAATGTCCTTGTCAGGTTGCTGGACTGCAGGCGGTGCTACATGCACATCTGTGAGGATGGCGTCTGGTGGTGGCGGTGTAGCAGAGGCACGATTCCCATGTCCCAGACAGCAGCCTCACTGTCGGGTGTCTGGTCACGTGAGGGCAACGATGCTGGAACAGAAGCTGAAGTTATACCACTGGTGGGTGTATCAGGGCCCAAGCATTTTCAGAGCTGGTTTATGTGCCTGCAGCAGGTGACACTGTCAGCCAAAGTAAATCCTGCCATAGCTTGGTCAAGGAGATGGGAGATGGTGGCAGGGATCAATTGTAGTTGTCCATCAGAATGTGTCAGGGACCACACAGGGTCTCAAATGGCGAAATGATGATGGCAAGGGTGCCAAGCAGGTACATGGGTGGACTGAGGTTGTAACAGAGAGAGCTGGGACTGGTGAGGCCATCCATGCAGCTTTTCCGTTGGGGAGGAGCTTTCCAGGGGGAGGTTTGATCGGATGTCAGGAATGATGAGAAGGTATCTTCCAAAGGATGGTGCTTGCGTGTTGGAACTCCTGACAATCCTCTTGGCTGTGCTATTGGAAGCTGTGTGGAAAAGCACCGTGTGGATAATTTGGATGTCTTTTTTTCTCACAAAATTGCATGAACATAGTGGAAGTGAATTGTGGATTATTGTCCAAAACAACCATTTTGGGAAACCCTTCAGTAAATGTGTGAAAGAGCACAGATGGTGTGGTCAGAAGATGTGTCAGACATTTTTATGAAATAGGGAAATCGGCTCCCCACATTGACCACTGAAAGTGAGGAGAGCCGAGGAAAGGTCCAATGAAGTTGATGTATATGCAGGACCAAGGCTCTAAGGTGTCAGACTAGGGACAGTAATGGCGAGGAGGAGCTGCCTATTTACTTTGGCATGTAAGACAGGAGGAGACTTAAGGCAGTAATGGGTGCGCCCATGCCTTTCCAATAGCTGTTCTGTCATGCGAGGCATTTAGTCGAGATGACACCCCTTTGACCCGCAGGTAGGAGCTGTTGGACCTGTTGCTGGATTGGTGGGATAATTACATGTGTTGAGCCTGCTCCACCTATATGAGGAGGATGCCGTGCAGCAATGAGAGTTGGGCCAACAATGCCTGAATATTTGAATTACTGGGTCCCTGATGCCCTTCGGGTCTAGGGGAGACCTGTTCTGCACCATGTGGAGGACTGCTTGAAACGTGGTACCCTTGCTGGTATGTTGTGCGACAAGTTTTACATCGAGAGGTAGGTGAGTGATGGCCTCAGCTGCTCCGGTGCCTTAGTGAAAACTCCTGGCCATTGCCCAATGGTATGTGAGATAGGAGGTCTGCTTGGCGTGTTGTGGCAAAGTTTGGTACCTGATATTGTATGTGTAGGCCAATAGAAGAAGGGCCCACTGCTGAAGGTGCCGCACCATACTGATGGAGATAATAGCCATGGCATTGAACAATGACGGGAGCAGTTTGTGGTCTGTTGGTAGTGTGAAGCAGTGGCCGTAACATAATTTTGGAACTTTCTGATACAAAAGATGATAGCCACGCTTCTTTATCTGTTTGGCTATAATTGCGTTGTGATGTGGACAAAGTTTTCGACACAAACACAATTGGCTGTTCGATGCAGTTGACCATGTGGGTGAGAACTGCTCCCAGACCATAATCCGCTGCATCCACTGCCAGCACCATGGGTATTGAGGATTGTAAGCCATGAAGCATGTTGGGTGCAGGAGTGATTGTTTGAGAGTCAAGAGAGCCTTGTCACAGTTTGCACTCCATTCCCATTTGGCACTTGTGTGTAGTAGGCAATGTAGTGGTTCTGTGATGGCAGTTGCATGAGTGATGAAATGTCTGTAGTAGTTTAACTGTCCGAGGATGGATTTCAGATGAGTTGTGTTAATTGGAATGGGCAGATGTTGAATGGTGTCAACATATTCTGATGTAGGATTGCCTGAGACCATGAATAGGTATCCTAGATACATGACCTGGGAGACAAAAGACATGCACTTGTCTACGTGACATTTGAGGTTGGCCTCTTGTAGTACTGTGAAGAGGACCTCAAGATTGTCTGCTAATTCCTTGACACCCTCGCTGGTGACTAGTATGTCATACAGATAGTTGACTACTTCAGGGAGTGGCTGAATTAGTTGCTTTAAACACCATTGAAATATGATGGGAGCACTAGCAATGCCAAATGGCAGATGATTGTAGTAAAATAGCCCAAAGATGGTGTTGACAACCAAAGTCACCTTGCGCTCCAAAACAGACATGAACTTTTCCGGGAGTCTTGTCATCTAAGACATTGTATTAACTGAGTGGATGGTAGGTTCTGCAATATGGATCTCGAGTTCAAGAACAGAGAATAAGACCATCTCCAGAAGGTTGACATGACGCAGTATGTGTGCTACCTGAATCCATTTCTGAATGATGTGAGAGCGGTATGAGATTGTGGCCCGAAGCTGACCTTTGATATCGATGGTACCATTAATGTAGCTCCACAGATGCTGAACCAGCAATTAGAGAGGTGGGGATCTCATAGTGGAGTATGTGGACCAGTCAGTGATGGCAGTCAAAGGTCCTGTGTCAATCTGAATTCTGACTGGATATCCATTGACTTGAGGGAGAGATGCACGGGCCCGATTGTATGAGGCAATGTAGCCTGAACAAACTCTGTGATTGGTTGGAAAGTGACATCACCCTCCGATTCACAGTTGATTTCTTCCCAGTTGTTACAGTCCAGACATTTTAGACATTGACTGGCAGACCTCTGTTTGGTATTCCATCTTGCCACAGTCACTAAACTTTTGCCGCCTGAACTGGTACTGTTGCCACTGATTGTGGGTAAAGCATTGACTAGGGGGCGGGTGTAGGGGCAACATGGGCAATCGGTAGGTTATAAGGTTGCATTTGGACTGGGTCTTGTTTCTGAATCAAGGTGCCTTGCATTTTGGTTATGAACATTGCTGGAGGGTCTTGTAAGGTTGTCGTTGACTGCAGTGATTGTGTTCGAAGGCTGGGATGATAGGGAAGCGTGTTTCCAGAAGGGGATCCTTCCACTTGAGTAAGTCTGCCTGAAGACTGTTATCTGATGCATGGACAATAATCATGCCTCTGACCAACAATGCAGCATAAGACTGTTTATGATTGGGGTTGGCACATTGAAAACGGCAGTCTCTGGAGATGTCCTGCAATTGGATGATCCATTAGCACTTGAAGCTGTACTGAAGAACAGCTTCTGCCGAATGTCTGCTGGCTGTAGTGGACAATGTGGATGCTAAAAAGATGGGACTCCATGGTCCTTGGTGTGCGGCACATGCTGTGATCTGTGTGCGAATAGTGCATTTTTACTTGATCTACAAGGTGGTGGTGGTGGTGGTGGTGGTGGTGGTGGTGCTGCTGATGATGATGGTAAAATTATTGATTTTTGAAATGTACACATTGATGATAAGATGTTATATTTTAATAAGTCATGTAGATCCTCTGTTAGTTCCAAGTTCAGGTGACATTAAACATTGGTTTTATATGATTAAAACACTGTTTTTAATAATCTGCAATTTTTCCAGCCCCTGCAACACAGAAACTATCAGTCCTAGAGACAAAATGAATTGGACCTTTTTTTGTAGGAAATTTAAGTTTAAAATCTGGGTTCGAATCCCAGTTCGACACAAAGTTTCATTGGCATTGTTCCATAATATTCTGATAATTGTCCATATCTGCAACTGTTAATACATTTCATGTATTAATGTAGTTTAATTTTATACTGGGAAACATACTGGCTAGGAACTGCAGATTTGGAATTATTCGACAGAAACAAAAAAGTGACTTTTAAATGTCCCGCACTCCCTGACCCCAACACTCAAATCCCACCAGCCAGGATTTTTAGTAATTTGTTCATGAGACTCCCACCTAACACAGTGCAAAAATTTGTGACTACACAATTTTTTTCCACTAATTTTCGTTTGTTGATTGGACTATTAGCTGTGTTAAGTCCTTACACTACTCATTCTCCTATAGGTCTCGTGTAGCTTTCCTTAGGAATATGATTTATCTAGAACATCTTGTGTAACAAATGTTTATGTCAGCTTTTTCAAGTTGGTCAAGTTAAGCCATTATTTCAATGTTAATATTTTTATACTTTCAAATTTCCTTACAAATGTAGGTATAATGTATCTTATTATAGGAATATTTATCCTGAAATTCTATTTCTTTAGTTGCAGGTCCACCAAACACTCTACAGGTAGCAAGTGTGTCAGACACAATGATTGAAGTTACTTGGACTCCACCTAAAGCTGCAAATGGTGAAATAAATAGCTACACTGTGACAGCAGCCCCCAATCACACTTATGCCAGAACCACTCCTGTACAAACAATTCTACTCACATATCAGAGCTCAGTTACAAGTGCCAATATTATTGGCCTGCATCCAGGAACGGAGTACCAAATATCAGTGTCTGCAATCACTGCGGCTGGGACAGGTGTTCCAAAAACACTTACTACCTATACACAAATTGGAGGTAACTTTATCAGATAACAGAATTACTTACTTTCTCCATTAATATCCTTTTTTCATTATTGGCCATTATATATTGTAGGAAGCTATTTAACCATTACTTCTCAGTCAAATTTCAAGAAAGAAAAAAAAAAAAAACCTTGGTTAGACATATATAATAAGAGCTACATATTCCATTGGGTATTAAAATGTAGAAACATTTTGTAGGCTTCAACCTGATTTTCTGGACTTCATTTTTATTTTTTATTTAATTTGAAGTTTATGACTATAGGAAGTTTCTGCAGGTACTACAGCGACTGTGTTGTTAACTTTGCTCATTCAGACTACATTTTCAAGGCTCTTAATGGGTCTTGATTTCTTTATTTCTTTTCTCATACCAAACAAGATGACAAGATTCTTAAACATATGGATTAGGATGCATAATATTTAAATTCGAATTTCCATCTGATATAAGTTTGTAGGCTTCCATGGCAGTGTCATTTTAAGTAAACTAATTTTTGGTAATAGGTAATCTCATGGTAAAACATTAAAGCAAAATTATTTTATTCTAATTTCCACTATCCATTCTGGCATAGCTTGAAGCAAACAATAAAATCTGGTAGCTACATGTTTTATTTTAATGAACTGAAATGACAAGAAATCATTTACATTAATGAAAACATCTGCTGGTGTGTTATTTGTAAAACACCACAAATTTTTATTTTATTTGGTGCCAGAGGAACATACTTAAGTGAATTAAAAGGGAGAAAACAGTCTTTCATAAACAGAAACAAAACACACTGAATAGTTGCAAATTTCTATGCAGAACTGACAGAGCTAAACTGTTACTTACCCGGTGGGGGAAATTAAAGAATGGCAGATGTTTGAAAATAGATATCATTTGCTGTATTTGTGCATGTATATTTCATTTCCTTATAGTCTTTGTGGCACACTTTTTGCCAGTGTCTACCAGGGTGCATTACCTAGGCACATGTGGATGGTGGAGATCGGTGACACATTGGACCAGAGTTCTGCTGCAGACGGCACTGGCATGTTCTTGATAGAGTTTTATTTATATGGGGCGGGGGTCTTCCCCATGTGATCTGGAAAGCACACACACACACACACACACACACACACACACACACACACACACACACACACACACACACACGACACACGACACACACAAAAATCATCAACTTCGCTTTTGGTAGGCATTCTTTAGCAGCAAGAAATGTTAAGTCTCTGTGTATCTTGAAACATGAGAGAGAGAGAGAGAGAGAGAGAGAGAGAGAGAGATTGGGAGGGGGGGGGGGGAGTGAGTGAGTTTTCTTGCAGTCTGTACTATTTTCCCAAATAGGCCATGAAAAGTACTGTACCAGTTTTAAGGTTAACGCATAGAGTGATCCATTGCTCCCATTACGTTAATGAATTCCCCGTTTCTTAACACATACTTTGATCACTTGTTCCGTGGATGTTCCAGTACAAGATTTCTTCAAATTGATTGAGTGAGAGTTCCTTTTCTGACTTTGATGATGTGAGTCACTAAAGTAGACCCCCAAAATGATCCTAGAGTAGATTAAAAATATGCGCTGTACTAGGATTCGAACCTGAGACCTTTGCCTTTCATGGGAGAGTGCTGTACCAACTGAGCTAACCAAGTGCAACTTGCAACCTGCCCTCACAACTTTACGTGCACCAGTTCCTCATCTCCTGCCTTCCAACCATTAATCTGCCATGAAGTTTCAAATCAGTGCTCACTCTGCTGCAGAGTGAAAATTCATTCTGGAAATCAGAGTGTAGTTAGTAGATCAAACAAGTCATGCAATACACGTATATTCAGGCGGTGGTAGTATTGCATAGACAAGGTATAAAAGGGCAGTCCTTTGGTGAAGCTGTTATTAGTGCTCAAGTGATTCATGTGCAAAGGTTTCTGATGTGCTTAGGGCTACGCTATGGTCATTAACAGACTTCGAATGCAGTTGATAGTTGGAGCTATAGTCATGGGACATTCCATTTTGGAAATCATTAGGGAATATAATATTCAGAGATCCACAATGTCAAGAGTGTGTACCAAATTTCATGCATTATTTCTCGTCATGGGCAATGCAGTGGCCAATGGCCTTCACTTAATGACAGAGAGCAGCAGCGTTTGTATAGAGTTGTCAGTGCTAACATACAAGCAACACTGCATGAAATAACTTTATAAGTCAATGTAGGATGTACTGCAAATGTATCTGTTAGGACAGTGCAGTGAAATTTGACATTAATGGGCTATGACAGCAGATGGCCAGCAAGAGTGCCTTTGCTAACAGCACGACATCGCCTGCAGCGCCTCTTCTGGGCTCATGACCACATTGGTTGGACCCTACAAGACTGGAAATGTGTGGCCTGGTCAGGTGAGTTCCAGTTTCAGTTTGTAAAAGCTGATGTTTGGGTTCAAGTCTGAACAGACCTCAGGAAGCCTTGGACCCAGGTTGTCAACAAGGCCCGGTGCAAGCTGATGGTGGCTCCATAATAGTGAGAGCTGTGTTTACACGGATCATTGACTGGAAATGGTTATGTTTGGATACTTGGAGACCATCTGCAGCCATTCAATGATGGAATTTTTATGGATGACAATGCTCGACGTCACTGGGCCACAGTTGTTCGCGATAAGTTTGAAGAACATTCTGGACAGTTCACGTAAATGATTTGACCATCCAAATTGTGCACCATGAATCCCATTGAAAATTTATGGGACATAATTGAGAGATCAGTTTGTGCACAAAATCCTTCACTGGCAACACTATTCCTGATTCACAACAAGGTGTTTTTGGTTTAATGTTGGAAATCTTGTTTGGAGTTTCTTTATTTTTTGGTCATAGCAAGTACAAGAAAAAGTTGGACTCGTCCATTCATGAAATTTATGCTGTGGATTGGATTGAGCCACTGTGAAGTTATGTGGAACACACAGCATTTTCTTAATTTTGTTTTACTGTTCCAAACTCTGTCTTGGTCCTTCTGTTGCTAATATCTAACATCTGCATTTAGCTTATATATGATGTCAACAAAAATTTACATTTATGTTCACAGTTTCCACAGGAAGATAATGAAACTTTTACAGGAGTGAAAACACACTGTAATTTGCACAAGATGAGGAAGTATATTACTGATGGATCATTATTGTATCTCAAAGACCCTATGATATAGAAATGATGTTGCTGTCAGGAAATAGCTGAGACCTTTTTTTCCATAAGTGTAGAGATATTTCAAAGGTACTGCCAATTGTAAGTCTTAGAAGTTGTAGAGTTCTTTTGGAAGCAAAGCTGCTGCTTTTATTGGTGAGAATGCTTCTCCATTTCAGTAACGTTTTGTGAGCCTCTGCATTTTTGTATACAAAACACCAATAAAAGTGCATGCTCCAACTTGTTCGTATATCTAATGAATGATCCCCTTGATTCACTATCTTTGAATCACATTGCTTTAAATTCCTTGAAGAATTTTATGCCATTGGCTACTGAGTTGCAGCAGGGCTAATCTTATGTTCATTCATTGAAATGACTTTGGATCCAAATGAGTGTAAGTTAACTTGTGGCAAAAGTTCAATCCAGTGAATTCTGGGGAAGTAACTTGTCGGTAAAAATTGCGGTTGATGATGTCATCTTTAAAAAGTACTCCAGTTTACTACATTAACTGTTTCTTATGCACTCTATGGCCTGAATAGCACCTGAAAATGCTCATATCTATTGGTTTTGTCAACTGGATTTGATAGTGAGCAGGCAACTGTTTTTTATGCCATGAATTCCTAGACATTGCCAGATCTTTTCATTTGGTTGACTACAACAGGTAGCAAATGCAATAATTTTCGTTCCAGCTTGCTCTAACTGGTTAATTTCTTGATTCAGTATATGCAAGACTTCACCAGGAGTGGTGTTGCAACTTGTATACACAGCAATGGGTTGAATCTCGTCATGCAGCAGAGCAACAAACATTAATACCAGAGCATGATCTGCAAGGTCGTTATTACATTTGTCTGGCATATATTCCCATAAATTGATGAAACCATCAACTTTCAGTAAAGTGTTATTGAAATGTAGTTTTTCTTGGAGCTTAACTTCATCAAAACTCAGCATGCCTTTTTTTCATTTTGTTCTTCCTCTAAATAATTCTTACTTGCTTTCAAAGAGTTTGTGTTAGCTCCACATGAGCATATGAGATCATTTACTATATTTTGGGGACTTGTTTCAGAAGGTTGTTGCAACAATCTGTACTTCAGACATCATCTGTATCTTTTGGGCTAATTAAGAGCACACTGCCCAGAAGAAACTCGTCATCATACCGCATTTCCTTGTTGTTTTCCAATTGGCATTTCTTTAACATACCGTCGACTATGATTTCTTGTTTCTTACGGAGTTTACAGTGCTCTAGGACATTTGAATGAGACATCTTACGCTTTTCATCCCAGAGCTGCTTTTGCAGGAGATTTATTTCGGCATTCACTGTTCTTAATTTATTAGGTAATTGCAAAGTATCCAGTTTCTTGCTCTTTGATATTGTTGTTAACATAATTACTGCTCCGTCCTGTACTGCTCCGTTCCCTTCATTTTCCTTGACAGAAGTAGTACTGGCAGACACCACAACTACATGTTGTTTACTGCCTGCTTTTTGAAGCTTCTCTTTTGCCAGTGTTTTGCTGGCGATTTTATTTTGTGTAATATTTTCAGAGATAGTTCAATAAACTGGGAAATAAATGAGGAACCGCTCCTTGTTTAAGAGGCCACCATTGTCAAGGAATTTCAACTTATTTATCAATTTTAAAACAGTCTGCTGATGTTTTTCCTCATTGAAATGTGAATCGCATACAAAACTATTGATAGTCAGATCTCTGTCTTTACAAGGAATTGCTCTCATCCTTGAAAATTCTGCTTCACTTTTTGGAGGCCTAAAAGGTATTTACTTTTAGTTCCTCTGCAGTTAAATCTGCATGCTGTAAGCAGCCAGATCTGCACACCGTAATGAAAAATGTGGGCATTTTGTGTTCTTTTTCTGTAAATACGAGTAACTGTAATTTTTAACACCTGTTTATCATCACAGCCTTTAACTCTTCAATGTTAACTCCCAACACCTTTTACATACTCACAAAATAAGTGTAGATAAAAGCAATAAACACCATCTGACTACACATGAACTTGAGTCTCAAGCGGCAGTGCTGATCGTAGTTCGTGGGCATGCCACCTTTCGTACACTACCTGCATTACCGTGGATGGAGTCAGTACACTTTCTCTTCTACTCGCCATGTTTTGGTCTTAAATTTCTGAGCTGTTAGGAGACCATGCTAGAAATATGACCATTTTTAACTCGTAAAGAGATACCCTTACGAATATTAGTCACAACTTAAAAGTAATCTTATTAACTGGGTACATAGACAAGCTGTCAAATTTCACTGCATGTGTTCTTCTTCTTCTTCTTGTTCTTGTGGCTCTGCACTTATTCATTAGAAGGACTCTTGCTATATCATTGCACATTTGCTTTAATGTTTTTGTCCATTGTATGAAGGTAATTTTCTTTCTTTTTATGTTATTATAGTTCCCCTCCCTCTTCTTACTTTTTATTACATACTGGTACTGAATTAAATTGTTTCAGTATGTGAAATTCAAACTGTGGACAAGTGTAATTTATTTTTTCTTTATTTACAGAGCCTAATGAACCAGATGTTCCAGAAATCATTAGCCGTCATAATGGTAGAATGAATGTTCGTCTGAGCCCTGCATTCAGTGAAAATGGTCCAATTTCAGCATACAGAATTATTGTTTTGGAAGGCAAGAATTTTGCATTTGATGAAAATTTGCTGAAATCGTATGAAGAAGCACAAAAAGATGGCAGTCCCTACTACATTGCAGCTGAACTAAAACCAGAGGTCAGCAAACAAAAACTGCAAACTCAGTCAGCATTGATAGTTCCTGTGGAGCATCTTCATCTCATACTTACATCTGCCATTAAGATACACAGTGGGTCAAATGTCACACTGGCTGTTGTTTTACAGATTACAGTATCCTCTTGTTTTGCATTCACTACTGCACTGATACAGCTGTGCAACCATTTTCAACTGATTTTTTCAAATAATTATTAGGTGGTTGTTTAGTCAAAAGAATGCAAAGAGGACCTACTTGTATTACAATAAGGTACTCAGTGAATCAAAAAGTGATAAAAGTGTAGGAAGCTGGCCTAGTATGTCATAAAATTAAACACAAGTAAAGTAGAATTAATAATTGTCCCTATAACAAAGACAACCATCATTACCAGACTTTACCTAAAGACATACACAATGTTTCTTGAACAGTAATGAAATAGCATACCACTAAAGGGTGTAAGAGTGTACTGGACTGTGTTATACAGTGACACATTCTGGTCAACCAGCAACAGATAAATTTTAACTCAAGATATGCTGAGTTGTGTGCTTTGAACACTATTATAGTAATCTCCGTTAACCTACAAAAGTGACATATTTCAATGTATGAATAAAGAGAAAAGAAAGAATAATTATTGTTTCTTTATTCTGTGCCCAGGTTTCATAGGGAGATCATACCGACATAGCAATAACTGATAGTTTTTGTAATTGTTACAGTATTTATTGAATATGATGACACTCTTTCTGACAGTTTTGATTTGCATGGTGTATTATAATAAAATAAAAAGGTAAAAAAATCAAGACAAACCTACACAAAAATTTTGGTCTTACTCATTATAAACAATGACAATAAAGGAACCCCAAATAAAAGGATGGTGAGTGATAATTGAACATGACAGTAACTTGTTACACAGTATACTGTTATGGATACAAGCCCATGCATAGTTTTCTTTCTTCCTCCATAACAAGAACAGCAATGAAAGATCCTGTGGACAAAACAATGGAAACCTAAAAGGACAGACACCTGTGCAAAAATAGCTGGTAAATCTGCTAAGTACACTCCTGGAAATTGAAATAAGAACACCGTGAATTCATTGTCCCAGGAAGGGGAAACTTTATTGACACATTCCTGGGGTCAGATACATCACATGATCACACTGACAGAACCACAGTCACATATACACAGGCAACAGAGATGCACAATGTCGGCACTAGTACAGTGTATATCCACCTTTCACAGCAATGCAGGCTGCTATTCTCCCATGGAGACGATCGTAGAGATGCTGGATGTAGTCCTGTGGAACGGCTTGCCATGCCATTTCCACCTGGCGCCTCAGTTGGACCAGCGTTCGTGCTGGACGTGCAGACCGCGTGAGACGACGCTTCATCCAGTCCCAAACATGCTCAATGGGGGACAGATCCGGAGATCTTGCTGGCCAGGGTAGTTGACTTACACCTTCTAGAGCACGTTGGGTGGCACGTGATACATGCGGACGTGCATTGTCCTGTTGGAACAGCAAGTTCCCTTGCCGGACTAGGAATGGTAGAACGATGGGTTCGATGATGGTTTGGATGTACCGTGCACTATTCAGTGTCCCCTCGACGATCACCAGTGGTGTACGGCCAGTGTAGGAGATCGCTCCCCACACCATGATGCCGGGTGTTGGCCCTGTGTGCCTCGGTCGTATGCAGTCCTGATTGTGGCGCTCACCTGCACGGCGCCAAACACGCATACGACCATCATTGGCACCAAGGCAGAAGCGACTCTCATCGCTGAAGACGACACGTCTCCATTCGTCCCTCCATTCACGCCTGTCGCGACACCACTGGAGGCGGGCTGCACGATGTTGGGGCGTGAGCGGAAGACGGCCTAACGGTGTGCGGGACCGTAGCCCAGCTTCATGGAGACGGTTGCGAATGGTCCTCGCCGATACCCCAGGAGCAACAGTGTCCCTAATTTGCTGGGAAGTGGCGGTGCGGTCCCCTACGGCACTGCGTAGGATCCTACGGTCTTGGCGTGCATCCGTGCGTCGCTGCGGTCCGGTCCCAGGTCGACGGGCACGTGCACCTTCCGCCGACCACTGGCGACAACATTGATGTACTGTGGAGACCTCACGCCCCACGTGTTGAGCAATTCGGCGGTACGTCCACCCGGCCTCCCGCATGCCCACTATACGCCCTCGCTCAAAGTCCGTCAACTGCACATACGGTTCACGTCCACGCTGTCGCGGCATGCTACCAGTGTTAAAGACTGCGATGGAGCTCCGTATGCCACGGCAAACTGGCTGACACTGACGGCGGCGGTGCACAAATGCTGCGCAGCTAGCGCCATTCGACGGCCAACACCGCGGTTCCTGGTGTGTCCGCTGTGCCGTGCGTGTGATCATTGCTTGTACAGCCCTCTCGCAGTGTCCGGAGCAAGTATGGTGGGTCTGACACACCGGTGTCAATGTGTTCTTTTTTCCATTTCCAGGAGTGTATAAGACTGAAATCTTCCGAAACAGGGAGCTTTCAGCCCTGTTATGCGATTTTGACCTGACAGTGAATTTCTTTGTTTCTAAGTAGGGGGCAAGTGCACCAACAAATTAATTAGAAATTTTTGTGGATATAAGAGGGTGATTTCGTTGTAGTGCAGAAAAGTTGCTTCTGTACCATTCAGCCATTCAACTGCACAAAGTGTTTTGCCAGACCATTTGTTTCTCCTTTTCTGTCAGGTACAGTGTGCTACCAGCAACTGAAATAGAACATTAGTTAAGCAGGCAAGCAGGTCCACACATTATCAGAAAGTCTGGAGAGTCTGTACTACCATGCCAACCAGTTGTTTTACAGGATACATCTTGTTACTGTTAGGTTGTTTATTCCTGCGCCAATGAAACATTGCACTTGACATTTCGCATTATGTCAGGTTAAGTTGGCAACACTGTAACAGCGATGTTGCAACAGCAGCCGCTACACACGTAGCAGATGATACTGTTTTCTGTTTCATCTTGTAAATGTAAGCTGCTGAGCAGTAACAGTATATATAAGAATTCATTTTCGGCTTGCTACCACAGCAAATAAACAACCGCATAATAATTTATATATAATCATAGCAAAGCATGTATTTTTGATAATGGAGCAAAGAAATGCAGAAAATAAGCATTTGATGATGACTGATATCTTGAAAACAATATGGTACATAGTTTACAGATAAGTAACATCCGAAATTGTAACTTCTTGCATTGGGCCTTATAATGATGATGATGGTGCAATAAATAACCAATATTCATAGCTTTTCAGCTTCATGATCGTCACCACAATCACAAATCACAAGCCACAACAAATGCACCTTTTCTAACAGTACTTTGCATTCATGTAGCGCTAAATCCATACTTTTCAGCACAATTTTAATAACATTTTTCCACCCCTGAAAAGTTCACTTTCTTTTAATGGGAATAGTAACTTTGCTGTTGTGGGATACTGTTTCCTGCTGTAGTAAGCATAAATATGCCTGTGAATTGGATCAGTCTTGAAAGGATCCAAGTTGATGACAGGGTGAGGCTGCTTGTTCTTCTTTCACTAAAAATAAATTACCTGATCCACACAGGTCTGAATTGTTAGAGCTCACATCTACATCTTTCAACTTTCAACTTTTGCAATACTACTGTCCTTGCACTAATTCCAAGAACTTTTGATGTTCATCCCGCAACTTTATTGGCAGGAACTGATGACTGTCCATTAGTACTTGGGTGTTCTTTCTCCTGCTCGTAAGACTCAAGAGTTCTCGGTAGTAACTTCAGTGCCTTGCACCTAGTGGCACGTCTTGATGCAAAGGATTCGCTAAGCAAACGGAAGTTTTTTTTCGAGTATCAGAATTTTCTAAACCGCAGCGTAACAAAGCACAACACAATGCAAGCACACGGCAGAAGTGATACGCAGTGCACGTTATATTCGCACCAAACAAAGCCGACAACACATTAGCTTAGGCGTCACGACCATCACCAAATAACATGCTGGGTTTGGTTTACGCCCCATGCCTAGTATCTCTCGCTTCTCATTCTTCATTTGTCAACCTGTTTCACTGCCAACTTGAAATGCATATGTCAAGTGCAAAATTTCTGCGGCCTGGGGATACGTGGATTGTCACTGAAAAATGTGAAAACTGATTCGTGATCATCTTGAACTTTCAGCAAGCTATTCATAACTATCACATCTTACTTTATCTTTCCCTATAGATTTTTTTATTCAACATAATGAACTTCTTGGTGAATTATTCTCATTTTTATCAAGAGAGTTAGTGTAGCAGTGTTGTACACCAGAGAAATGACATTCAAATCCTCCTCTAACTACCCTTATTAAGTTTCCTAAGCCATTTGATGTGAATGCTGCTGTGATTCCTTCAATAGGCAGTTCACAATTCCCTCTTACTCTCACCTAAACAAAGATACATATAGTACTGTTTCTCTAATGACCTCAATATCAATGAGGCATCCAAAGAAATGTGTCACCTTACAAACTAGTTTATAACTGCATGTAATTTTAGTCTGTTAGTGCTGAAGATTTTTTAAATCATGGATGTTGTCTGTCATATCACAGCTATGTGGTATTTCTTTACAAATGATTTCCACCTGTAATCTTCTCTTCTGGATGATTCGCAATCCCATGTATTAAGGCGTGTGTCCACTAGCAGGTAAACTTCAGCTAGTTATTTGACATAGACACACTACCAGCAAGTCAACATCCTCAAGTTTCGTCAACTTACAGAAGTAACATCTGAAAATTAATGGAAACAGTTACTCGCATCTAGTTGCAAGTACATGCAGAACTTGTCAGTTGCTGGAAATTTTTCTCAAACTTACAGAAGTTTTGTGTGTTTAGTACTGGTATGAAAACGTGTGTCAAAAAGGAGAATGGCATGAAGGCAGATTAACTAAAACAAACGTACCATAGGTACCCATAAACATATATAATTGGCCACTGCCAGCCAAGGAAGCAAAATGAATTTACTGATTATTTGGTTTTACCAAAAGGGAAAATAGAATGGTAGTAGAGACATCTTTATATTTTAGCTGATTTTTGTAAAAACTTAATTACATTTATAATAGATGCTGTTTGCAAAAATCAAAGAGTAATTAAAAGGTGATCTCTTGGTGATATGGTTTGCAGCATTTTTGTATTTTAGTGTACAATAGACAAGAGATTTTCGAAAATTGCATACGACATTCTAAGAAAGTTTTTAATCTGAGACAAGTTCTCTGATTTTAGTTCATTCAGTAGTGTTTCTTGATAACTTAAATATGTACGCATCTGTATCGGTTTCTTCATGCAAACATATCTTTCTTAATTTTTTGTTGTTGTGATTTTTGTTCAGTATAATACTGCAACAATGGTGCCAACTGCTCTGGGTTTTAAGCATGACACTGTAAACTTCCACTTGCCAGTGTCACGACGCAACTCTAGAGGAAACTTGTGGCAAGTTTCTGAAGTTAACTTGCCCTTTCTAGTGGACATATGCCTTTAGAAATTGTCTCAATTTTTTTTCACATTGATTGCCTACGCTGAACATTGACATCGGAGCACGATTCTGTTCATTTTTCCAAAATATTTTAGGAAGAAGTTGAAATTTAATGAACCCTGCTGTATTATGTCATAATTTTCTTTAAATTACATCTTTATTTTTAGGAATTTAGAAGTGAATTCACTGTGGGAGACAACAAAACATATGGTGGATATTATAACCCACCTATCCCAGAGCTGCTGGATACTCATGTAAGCCTTGGTGTGCTGAGCACAGTAAATGATACAACTCGAGCATCTTATGCACGTGTAACACATGAGCAACACAATGGAATTCTGATCCTTAATGTAGAAGGTTCAGTTGCTGGTAAGATTCCTCTTTATTACTGTTGTCATTTAACTGCCAAGTCATGTGTTATTGTTATCCTGTGCTGTAATATTAATGTTGTTGTACGCTTGGTTCCTTGCATTTCCATTTGAATCTAATTTTAATGCTTCATAGCAAATATTACTTTTAATTATTCACAATTTTCCTGCTACTTACATGTTCCATAGGTCACTTGCACAGCATATGGTAATGATATGGAATCAGTCAGCATAAAGGTTAACATTATTCATTTTTGTATATTGATGCCTGCTTCTTATAATTCACAGATTAGTATGTACATTAGGGTGGCAAAGGTGTGACTACAAAGGGCTGGGAGGAGAGACTTTGATTATATCTAAATGAAGATTAAATGAACCAATCAAGTTAGATCCCAATGTCTAGTCCAGCTGTTCATCTTGTGCAGCAATTAGAACCCATAAGGTAACTGTTTTGATTGATCACTTTGTGGGAAACTGCTCACTAGTGTGCACTGTGGACAGTGTAGTGTAGTGTGGGGGCTGATGTCTCAAACCCACAAGACTAGACTGATTGCTAAAAGACAATATTGACTGGAGACCTTTAGGGTTGTGCTTGCATATAATTAGCACTCAAACTGATTGTGCTGAGATTGCTGTGAGCTTATAGGTTGATTCACACTAGACCTCAAGGGAACAGAAGGGACTATGACCATAAACGGAGATGTGTTCACTCTACACAGAAAGTCAACACTTAGTTACTTTTTTAGCCCAGGAAAGTGAGGCTGTGAGATACCACTCGTGATACAAAAAGTTTGAAGAACATACACTGTTGGACAGAAAAAGTGAAGCGCCCGGAAGACACAGTGGGATGTCAACGTAACTTTGTACTTGTTTACACCATCGGTGGATTTTTAAGTGATTGGAGTTGCAATTCGCAGTGACAGGTGGAATAATCACCAGAAGGCATTAGTATTGTTTGTGTTTAGTGATGTTACCAGGGCTGGTATGGTGTATAAGGAGAGTGAGTCAGATATTGAGTGATCAGTGTGAAGGGTGTGAAGATGTATCGTACTTGTGTGAGATGGCGCTCAGCACCTGATGAAGTTCAAAATTGACTTGTACAATCCCGGTATTTGTGGGCCTTGTATGTGACAGTGACCCGATGTTGGACTGCATGGGAATGTAAGGGCAGGCATACTCAAGGTTCCAGTTGACCATGCCTGTCCACCATGAGTGAGGATTGCCATATTTTGCACCAAGCACAGAGAGTAACCCTTTCACACCTGAATCTGCCATCTGAGAACAAGTAATGGGCTCTCTGAAACATCATTTGTCATCCCAGACCATTATTGAGAGAGCAGCAGCATCAGGACTAGGGGAAGATAGTTGCATTTTAGGCTGCCATTAACAACACAACACAAAAGACTTTTTTTTGGAGTGGTACCTTGACCAGGAAGCAAGGACTGCTGATTGATGTATGGCATGAAATTATGTTCAGCGATAAATCACAGTTCTGCACCATCCTGATGACCAGAGTATGGTGGCGATTTGGGGGAGGTTGTATTCTTTCACTGTTTTGGAGAGTTGCAGGGTGTTATTCCTGTTGTCATGGTGTGGAAAGCCATCAAGTATGACTTCTGGTCACAGCTGGTAGTTATTGAGGGAACTCAAATGATAGTGTTGTGGTGCCGTTATTCAACAGGACAGTGCTGCCCTGCACCTGGCATGTGCGTCTACGAACTTTCTTGCATGGTGCTGAGGTACTCCTGTGGCCAGCAAGATCCCCAGATCTGTCACTGATAGAACATGTGGGGGACCAGTTTGGACATCAACTTCGTCCCATTGCTAGTATCAGAGATATGAAGGACCATTTACAACAGTTGTGTACCAGTTTGCCTCGAAGGGTACATGGTGTTACAGCACTCTTCCCAATCAAACCAGTGCTTGTTTCCAGGTGAGATGGGGGTGCAGCCCAATACTGTTAATTGGGCTAGTACTGCCAAGTTCTTTGTAAACTTGACTCAGTTTTGTAATCATTAATATTTCGTTCTGTATCGCATACTCTCTCAACCCATGAAGATTCATTTCTCCTCCTCCTCCCCTTCTCAGTGCTTCACTTTTTTTAATTAAATTAATGAACTAGCAATAGTAGCAAAGTTTGTTAATAGCCAAATTGTTAATAAAGCAAAGTAAAATTCATAATGGATGTTCTTCACAAATGTTGTGTGGTAAATTTCTCATGTAGTCGAGAACTGAAATAATTGTGAAAGTTCCAACCAAACATTTTAAAACATCAACATTTGCTTGATGGGGGAAATAGGAGTGTATATACACGCAAGCAAATAAAACAATATTTAGAAGCCTATATACATAGCACTTTTTTACTTTATCCTCTCTGTCTTGCTTTTTTCTGAATGCCAAATTATATGATAGCGGAACAAACACTGGTAGCAGTTACTTCTGTAAAATATCTGGGAGTATGCGTGCGGAACGATTTGAAGTGGAATGATAATATAAAATTAATTGTTGGTAAGGCGGGTACCAGGTTGAGATTCATTGGGAGAGTGCTTAGAAAATGTAGTCCATCAACAAAGGAGGTGGCTTACAAAACACTCGTTCGACCTATACTTGAGTATTGCTCATCAGTGTGGGATCCGTACCAGATCGGTCTGACGGAGGAGATAGAGAAGATCCAAAGAAGAGCGGCGCGTTTCGTCACAGGGTTATTTGGTAACCGTGATAGCGTTACGGAGATGTTTAATAAACTCAAGTGGCAGACTCTGCAAGAGAGGCGCTCTGCATCGCGGTGTAGCTTGCTCGCCAGGTTTCGGGAGGGTGCGTTTCTGGATGAGGTATCGAATATATTGCTTCCCCCTACTTATACCTCCCGAGGAGATCACAAATGTAAAATTAGAGAGATTAGAGCGCGCACGGAGGCTTTCAGACAGTCGTTCTTCCCGCGAACCATACGCGACTGGAACAGGAAAGGGAGGTAATGACAGTGGCACGTAAAGTGCCCTCCGCCACACGCCGTTGGGTGGTTTGCGGAGTATCAATGTAGATCTCAAAAAACTATTTTTTTCCTTATATAGAGCTGGATTTTCATTATTAAGAAAGGTATTATTAATGAAAGTTGTCTCACCTATTTATGCTGTTATTTGTACACAGTGTGGGTTTTGTCATCTTCTAGGTACTGTGAAACCTAAACCATATTTTGCTTTTTTGTATTTCACCTATTTTGTGTAAGAACACTCATGGGGAAAATGTCATTCTCATACAACCTTCACAATGTGTCTTGAAAATGAAGCAAGTAATAAAGATTAAGAAGACACCAAATTCTGTACCATAACAAGAGTGAATGCAGTGAGAGTATGTTAACTTTCTCTTTGAGAATCCTTCATGATAAACCTCCATTCTGCCCCATTCTGTTGTTTCATTCATGGTCTGTGTGAATATCAAATTTGAAATGCATTGTGGAATGTTTTAACATCCACTGTGAATTGACCCAGAAGCCTTCCTATCACGGGACATGCAAACACACCTGGATAAGGAGCTAGTGATGTCACAGTGTGCAATTCTGTGTTCCACTACACTGCGGAGTGTAAAATAAAGGATCTGGCATGTCAGATTTTTGCTTTGAGAAGGGAAATGTGGCCAGTGGGATGTGACATTGTTTTATGTCCCAAGCAGAACATAGGAGCCACCGTATTTTGTGGAGTTAAACATCATATTTGGTGGGTTTTCTTTTACATGGAGTATGTAGCATGAATATAACCTGGTTCAAAGCATCAGCAAATTGAGTATTTTTCAAAAGCCCATTGTCGTAACTATGACTTGTTATAATAAAATACAGGTAATTACACCTTGGTAGGTAAAGGCTTCATGTAGTTGATGTTTGTAGTGCTATAACTTCTGTGCTATGGAAGTATACCATTTCAGTGCTACAGCACAGTGATGATCTATCAAAAGCACATTGTTTTGGTAAATTTGCATATTAAGTGTCAAATAATAACCTTAAAAATTGGGTAGTTATTGTAAATGGTATTTATTGTAAATAATGTATTTGCTGAAATCTTGTCACAAAGGCCAGTGACTGGAATGTTTACCCAGCAGGCAGAAATTTTAAAATGACTACCAGTCTATCAGAAAGTAAATGCAAGTTACACACTGGAAGTTTCTGCTATTGTGAAACTTTCTATAAAATATATATATTTATTTCTGGGTTTGTGAGTGGGCTTGTGTTTGTATCTTGCTAATAAATATCTTTTTGAATAATGGTGAGTAGCTTTGGAAAAAAACTCATCTTCCATTCAAATGAAATTATGAAATTAATCTCGGTTGAATCTTAAAATCGAAGTACATTATTTCAGAGTTTTGGTACTCAATGCAACATAAAGAATATGGATATTATGGATGCACAATCTGACATTAGGTGTCATACCTCGACTATATTCAATTGAAAACCAAAAATGGGATGAAAATTCAATCGAGTTGGTGAATAATTTCTAATAGTATGCATTTCAGATCATTGTACAGCATTATGTAGTGTTCCTCTACCAGCAATTCATTGTTCAAGCTTTTAACAAGTCCAAAATCTTCTTAATGATTTTCTCCACTCTCCTTTGACAATCACTAATGGATTTTATGCAGCTATTTTGTGCACATCTATTTTCATGAAGAAACTGTGTGGCTTGTGAAACCAAATAAAGCAGACAACTGCTACTAGAGTGAACTGAGAACACAAATCACGTTAACCAGCTCATCTCATGCTATGACGGCACTCTCTCTCATGAGGTCAGGTGTCCCGTCTTCACCCACATCAATGTTAGCTGCCTTTTCCTGTGTGAGGCTTAAGTATTTGTAGGTTTAGCACTGTTCACATGTCTCTCCAAACTCTTCAAGCTATAGCAGGCTAGCATATCATTTGCAGGGTTGTCAGTAAACCCAACTGCCTTTTGCAAGTTCACAGGATAGGGTATTCTAGCCCATGTGAAAGAACATTGGAAGTAATGGACTGAAGTTGATCGAGCAGTGACTTCAGGCCATGGGACACACCCTGCTACTTCTGTGCCTACACCGTCCTACACAAAGTTGGGCTAAATATAGAGTAACATGGAACTTAGAAACTCACGTACTTCCACCACTTTTTATGTAAGGACAATAAGACGCAAAAGTAGAGTATGTGAAGATAGGTTAACAGAGTTGCAAGAAGTGCTGGCTAAAATAAAATGATTTGATAGGGGTATTATAATTGTTGTGGAAAATGGAAGAGTAGGAAAATTGAAATGGGGGCATGTATTTTATTACAGAACTATAGAAGGTACCAAATTCAGATGTAGGATTGATTTTAAACAAAAAGTTTAAGCCAGTATTATGGGAATTGAAGGAATCCCACACAGAATAGCAGCACTAGTTCTAAAAAGTAAACGAAAGATATTCAAAGGGAGTCGCTCAGCTCTGCACCAGCATGTTCACATTCTGACAAGGAGGCAGAAGATCTCTGAGCAGGGTTACAGCAACAGACAAACGACAGCAAATCAGTGCACACTTCACTGCAGAGTGAAAATTTATTCTCCTTCAATGGGAAACTTTGTGTATGAGTGTAGAATTTACCTTGGTCAACATCTTTGTCCATGACACATTCTTTGAAAGAAAGGAAAAGAGGAGAAAATAGAAAGTGGACTTCACAATTACCAAATTGAGCTCAGAATGGAATTGGATGTATTTTATCAAACAGTAATTGACTTGTAAGATGCAGAGTAAGAATAAAAACTGTGCTGCAAGGAAACAGATTCATCAGGAGGGAAGTCTGAATTGCATATTATCAATGTATTTAACATTAGATTTGTGTACCAGATTTGAGAAGCTACAACTTCAACACCTTAAAAAATTAATGTTATACAGACATAGACAGAAAGGTAGTTATATAACAAAGATACTGAACATGTACAGCAAAATATATCACGAGCATGAAGAAAGTAAAAGAAAATAATACCTCATGTGAAGCAAGGCACCTATTAAAGAGAAAGCAAAAATTTCAAGTAAAAGATAACAGAAAAATAATTGGATGTCTTAATGAAAGAAAACTGTCCAAAAATGTCTTTTAGAGGATCTTAGAAGATATGAGGGGCATTCAGTAAGTAACGGAACACATTTTTTCCTGAAAGCAGATTGGTTTTGAATGAGGATTCCAATACACGATATTATTCCCTACTCTTTTGGCTACAAATTCCTATCTTTCAACATGAGCTTTGTTCAATGCAACAGCCTTATACCATCTCACTGGGAGGGCCTGTATGCTGGCATGGTACCACTCTGCTGGTCAACATCGGAGCCTGTGTCTTGCTGCATCAATAACCTCCCCATCGTCCATGTGCTGCTTCCCACATCCTTCATTGGGCCACACAGATGGAAGTCAGACGGTGCGATATCCAGGCTGTAGGGTGGATGAGGAAGAACAATCCAGTAAAGTTTTGTGAGCCTCTCTTGGGTGCGCAGACTTGTTTGAGACCTCGTATTGTCATGGAGAAGAAGTTCATTTGCATTTTTGTGGTACAAACACGCTGCAGTTGTTTCTTCAAGAGGGAAGACATCAAACAGTTGACTTTTGTCTCTGCCATAGTGAATACTTAGGTTATGCGAATATTTTATCCTTTGACGCCTGTTATAATATTATGTTGACAAGAGCCTTTACCAGTGGGTGAATACATTTGTGCATTTATTTTGATGTACACTGAATGCAATCTGGCTTCTGTCTTAAGCCATGGCATGTTTCTGGTTTTTATATCAATTTCATATATGGCAAGAGCCGCTTGGTTCGGCTAATGTAATTTACCACCATGTGATGTAACAAGTGAGTTTGCTTACCTCGCAAATATTTTTCCACTATTAGTAATATTTGTTATGTTTGCAAAAAATAATTTTTTAACTGATTACATACATTGTAGGCCCCACTACTTCTGAAGAAGATATTTTTAGAAATATTGATACCTAGGTAAGGGCTAAATAAACGTGTGGTTTGCCACTGGTTGGCTCATTTTTTCAACCTCTTCAGATTTATACAATTGTCAGTTCTCAGCCATGTTTAAGACTTCAGATTTTGTTCAAAATGTAAACTGTTGAACTGCGTATTTCCAAAATTAAAAATTTCCATTTATTTCTTAGATCTTGAAACTTGATATTAATTCATTCATAAATAAAAACGTGATAATAAAATTAAGTAATAGATTAAAATGCAAATCTCAGACAATAGGACAGTGAGAGCCCTTTAAATGAAATAAGCTAAAAATCATGTAATTTTCATGTGGGGAAACTCTTAACATTTCCAGAGAACTTCAGCACCTTTCAAGAAACTTGACATTTTTGCTGTTGTCCCAATGGTGGAAAAACAGTGTCTTATGAAGCATCTCTGCTTAGCTGTCACAAAATAAGGCCTAAGAGAAAAAGAAAAGAAAACATGTCTGCTAATGCTGTTCCGAATTGCACATAGCTGCCTTCGCCTTCAATAATGGCCAGGAGTCCATGATGGATAAAATCAAAAGCCCGAAATCTGTTGGGCATTGAGCCCACAACTCCTACCGCATAGCTTTGGACATTCAAGCAACTCGTTGGAAGTGGCATGAATTGCCTCAGGAACCATGCAGCGAGTAGATAGTGAGCGTCCTTTTCCTTTATTGTTCTGACCTTTTCTGCCAAAATATTCTCAGTCAGGTTGCCATTCCAATACAATAACATTTCTGTCATTGTGAAGGCACCTCTTTATGACAAGTCACATATGATAGGACGAGCTGTCATATTGGAGCACAACCTGATCATTGTGAAATCTCTTTCTGATATCAGACTACGTCACATTCTCCAAACTTGTAATGTAGTTGTGCACTTCTAGTTTCTCTTTCACTTCCTACAGAAGCCCACACCCTTCAGTTGATATCCATCGCCATACTCTTCCTGGTTCCCTGACACTTGTTTGGCAACTTTAAGTACATTTTGGATCACATCTAGCACCTTTTGGAAGGTAAACAAGTAATTTTCCTGTTGATGCAATACAGAAAACTCTTTCGTCAGTGTAAATCTCTCTGAAAAACTACAGAATTCTGCTGACATTTACAGCAGCAAGTGCAAGGTGGGCCTCCCTATGAGGGACAGATAATGTCGCTTTCACAATAGCATTTTTTGCTCTCTATCCATCTTCCTTTGGATGGTGAATGACAGACCTACTGCTAACAGCAAGGCTCAAAGCTTTGTGAATTTTTTGTGCATTGAGGCAGTAAGTAGTCTGCACTGAACAGGCACTGCAGGTGGACAAGACAGTGTGGTAGCTCGTAGGTCCAATCATTGCCATGAGAGCTCTACGAAAATAGTGATATTCAGCTACCTAAAACTATTCTCTGAATTTTAATTATAGCTGTACACAGTGGCCCATAAACAAAATTTCTGCTACACCAGACAAGGCTTTCCGCCCTAGATACTTAGTGTCACCCGTGCGAAGCCAGGGTGCGTAGACAGTATAATGTAAAATAAAATGTTTAAGCTATTATGTGCTTTCTGTATTTGAAACTATGCTTTGTCAAAGCCTTGCATAGCTTAGGTGATACTGTTCTTGGCACTACTGTACATGCAGTGTTTGGCAGAAGAAACACGTCTGTGAAGCAATGCAATTTCCAGCAACTGAATTATTGCATTTGAAAGTGATCTGACATTAACAACCAGAGCCAGAATAATCAGAACAGATTTCAATATGATAAGAAGGACCATTGACCATTTCCTAATTAATTTCATTTTAACCTCTTCAAATTAGGTCTCATTGAGAAGTATGGACTACAGAGATAAACAGCCAATGGCAACCATTTTCACTACGGGGATATGATACGACTAGGACACATTTATGTTCGGATTATGGTGTGCGCTCTGTGAAACAGTTTCCAGAGAAAAACTATTTGAAAATATACAGATGATTCATCTACACTGCTCTGTAGCATGCGCCTTGTTCGAGAAGTATTTCATGCACCTTACAAGAACAAGGGACCGAACAAACCGAGCCTAAGATTCAGTTCTGGTACCTAGAAATTTATCATAGTTTTTAATTATTTACAATATCACTTTTATCAGTTACCATAGTGTTCATCTGACATGTCCACCGTCACAAAAAACCTACGTTCCAGTCTGAGTGCCAAGTGGGAAGGTTCTTGTTTATCTCACTTGCTGCATTGTCGGTTGTCTGAAGTTGTCCTCCTTAAGTGTGGTTCTGGTCATCAAGTGAGTTCTAGTGCCTCCACTTCACCTTACTGTTTGTTTTTGTTTGTCTACTTGCAGCGGTGTCGGCTGCTCCACTATGGCTATCATGGTTTCCTCGTTAATTGCACGAAAAGGTACTGTGAGCTGTACTGTTGAAAAAACAATGTGCAAACATGTGCAGCCCAGGTTTCTAGAAATCCATGACTGGCTTGTAGATACAATTCATGTGAACTCTCATCAAGTACACACCACTTATTTTGACTCAGACGAGTACATGTTTTACGTGAAATTTATGGATCCCTTTCACATTGAAAAATTACTGTTACGACACGGTTCTCAAGTCATGTTCAAGCAGTGTGATAATTCCATTAGTATGGTGTCACTTACAGACGCTGAAATTGACTATACCAATGTTTGAGTGTTCAACTTTCCAAAGGACATATTGACTACTACTTACGGTAAAGTGGAAAATGTTCATCATTAACGTTAGTCTATTCAACACAGATTACAGTGTTATAGTGGAATTCATTCCATGGAAATGCATATCAAATGCAGTATTCCATCACATTTGCAAGTATGTGGTTACTTTGTTTGTATCACCTGCACTGGTCAAGAGGGAACCTGCTTTCTGTGTAATTTAAGTGACATGTTTGGTCTAATTGCCTGTGGAGAATGTTGGTATTAAAGCTGTCATTATGCAGCATCAAGAGAATTAAAGGTTGCTGATCTTCTTTCTTGCCCTCCTGAGGTCAGACCTACTTTTACTTCAGATCCTAATGACCAAAAAACAGTTCTGATAATCGTGTAAATCAATTTCTGCCTTTACCTCTGCAACAGCATCAGAATGCTTTTGCCCCCAGGTTAGTAAGTGCAACACTGGAAAACAAGCGCTGTCGCTCTCGTGATGGCAAGGGGAAGGATTTGGCTGTGCCTTCCTCTGCATCGATTTTGTCCACTGGTCCTCTTGATGATACAATACCTCCCGTCCATGGTATAGTGAGTGGCAAAGAAGTTATCTCCAGTATCCCTCCTGCTCGTGAAGTGGCTCCTTCTTTAGCTACCGTCACATGGAGAGGGAATGGTGTCCCCCCTTCGTCTTTATGTCTTCCATTACAGTCTAAGACATTACAAAGTCCTCCTGCCCCTCGTCTTCAGTCACCAACCGTTTCCTGAATTTGTTGTCTACAGGAACTCCAGAGGAGAACAAAATTAGTGACAAAGTATCAACTGTTGCATTGGTGGTTCCACAGAATGCTTCCACCTTATTGACTGGACCTGCATTACATACTGTGCCTATGACCCATCCCGCACCTCCATCTGCAGAGGCCGCCACGACACGTAGCTGACAGAAACAGCTTATGCAACCTGATATGTGGTGGCACGTAAGAAATCTAAGGAAAAAGATTCCGACGGCAGGGGTTCAATGTCTGATTAATCTGTAGACTCAGCTGGCAACATAATTCTGTTCGGTTTGTTCCGTACATTCCTGTATAACTGTGGTCAATGACCCAAATGTACATGTTCTTTTTCTTAAACGTTAATTGCGTAAGATCAGAATTGCGATTGGCTTAGCTAATCGATTCATTTATGATTCACGTGCAGACGTAGTATTCTGACAGGAGGTTTTAGTTAGGCATTTCTCGTTTTCGTATGATCTTTAATATAGCACCAGAATATTCAATGAGGACTGCCTTTCATGAAGGCATTCCTATTGCTGAGGTGTAAATGTTGGATTCTGGCAGTTGCATTGGTTGTCAGCTTTTTAATCTTACCTTGGTTCTTTGATATGCCCTGCATGGCACTGGTCGCACAGTGGATCATTTGTGTTTTTGTAAGGGTGAAATTGTTTACCTTTTCCTTAAGAGTCCTCTGAGTATTCTGTTGGGTGGTAATTTTAATTGTGTGTTGCAACCTGGAGATCAGTCTCCAAATTTTAATGTCTGTGATGACTTGCATGAATTGTTCCATGCCTTATGCCTGAGAGACATCTGGATATGTAAATACCGGATGTTAGTTACATTTACCCACTTTACTGATACTTCTAGTAGCAGATTAGATAGGTTTTACTTATCAGACTGCCGAAGTGATAGTGTTCTCAATGTTGAAGTCATCCCTGCTTCCCCCCCCTGCGGTTTCGGGGGTTAGAATAGGCCCACGGTATTCCTGCCTGTCGTAAGAGGCGATTAAAAGGAGTCTCACATGTTTCGGCCTTATGTGATGGTCCCCTCTCGGGTTTGACCTCCATCTTTCTAAATTATTCCGAAGAGCGAGCCAATTGGGGAAGGGTGCCTTACATGGTGCACTGTATCCGTCGTGCATTAAGACCTTTAGCCGGCTTTTTCGTCGTTGCAATGGTGTCCCGCTCGTTTTCCATCTCTTGGGCGAGGATCCGTCCCTGGGTGCGATTCCCACGCTGCACTCTGCAGTGTTGCTTTTAACTGCGACGACGACCTTGGACATTTTTGCACCTAAGATCCAGCACGGTAGCCAGTCCATTGTGGTGGGGCCGCCATGTACCCTGTTGGTTGTAGCCCCCTGACAACACAGGGATCGCTCTACTGATGCCTGTGCCGTTAACTCCCCACGTATGCCAAGGAGTAGATGCCCATCTCCCTGGGGCATCAGGACTCCCGGCAATGGCCATCCTGCCAGGTGGCTATTGCTGCGGCTGGGTGGCGGCCGTGGGGAGGGCCCTTGGTCGGAGTAGGTGGCATCAGGGCGGATGACCTGCAGTGAAGCGCGGTACATCATCTCTCGCTGGCGGCCAGCCACCAGCAGTCTCTAAGCGTTCGAGGGCTCATTTTAAAGCTAACGTTTATGACCCCAAATCATTCCCCTCCCTGGCCACACCATGGGAGGAACGAAAGGCAATGAATGGCAGTGACGTGTATTCGCCCAGGTATCTTGTCTGTACCAGAGCTGATGGTGACTCGTTTCTATCCGTGAAGCCTCAGTTCTTTGTAGAGCATTTAGAGGACAAGTTTGGGGAGGTGGAGGGCTTGTCCAAAATGCGCTCTGGGTCAGTTTTGATAAAAACGGCATCCTCTGCCCAGTCACGCAGGTTACTTGCTTGTGACAGGTTGGGGGATGTTAACGTTACCATCACCCCACATAAGAGTTTAAATATGGTCCAGGGTATTATTTTCCATCGGAACCTACTTTTGCAGTCTGATGACGAGCTGCGCGCCAATTTAGAGCGCCGTGGTGTACATTTCGTCCGGCGCGTTCATCGGGGTCTGAGGGACAATCAGGTAGCAACCGGTGCCTTCATCTTCGCCTTCGAAGGTGATACATTACCAGAGAAGGTCAAGGTGATGGTCTACCGATGTGACGTCAAACCCTATATCCCTCCCCCGATGCGGTGCTTTAAGTGCTGGAAGTTCGGTCACATGTTCTCTCGCTGTACTTCTAGCCTCACATGTCGAGATTGTGGACGCCCATCTCATCCCGATACTCCATCTGCCCCGCATCCCATCTGTGTCAACTGCGGGGAGCACCATTCACCTTGCTCGCCAGACTGCAGAATCTTCCAGAAAGAACGCAAGATCATGGAATATAAGACCCTGGACCGACTGACCTACACTGAGGCTAAGCGGAAATTTGAACGGCTACATCCCGTGCGCATGATGTCATCTTATGCCTCACTGTCACTCCTGCTCCAGCTCCTTCAGCTGCAAGTCATACCGTCAGCTCTCAGAGTCAGAGGACCTCACCTGCCCCCTTGACGATGGGGGCCCCTTCTCTCGCTGTTGCTCCCACACCATCTACCTCGGGAGCAGCACCCCACTTCTAAGCCAGAGAAGCGTAAGTCTTCTTCGGCTTCTCTCGCTCGGAAGGGATCCCTTGGGTCACTCCTTTCCCAAGTTCCTACCAGCGGCACAGCAGACACCAACCAGTGGCTGCAGACGCCACAGGTTGCTGGTCGACGGGCTTCGCGATCCTCTTCGGTCCCGGAGACTGACTCCAATAAGCCCTCTCAACAACGGCAACCAACGGAACAGCAAGAGAAAACGACTTTGAAGACCCATAAGACCAAGACCCCTGTGGTGGCACCTACTCCACCGCTACCTAAAAGCTCTGCGTCTGACAATGAGGTGGAGATCCTTGCGTCCGCTGAGGACCTTGATCTCGCCGGTCCCTCAGACTCAATGGATAGCACTTGCACGGGTGCTCCATCGGAGGCAGCAGGTGACCCAGCGGCGTAATCTGCCTTCCCAGTCCCGTCACGCCTTTCTCCGCCATGGACAATACCATCCTCCAGTGGAACTGCAGCGGTTTCTTCCACCATCTAGCTGAGCTCCGCCAACTTATCAGCCTTCACCCTTTCTTCTGCATTGCTCTTCAGGAAACTTGGTTTCCAGCAATGCGAACCCCTGCCCTCCGTGGCTATCGGGGTTATTATAAGAACCGGGCAGCATATGAAAGGGTGTCTGGTGGCATCTGCCTCTATGTCCTTCCCCCTCTGCACAGCGAGTCTGTCCCTCTCCACACACCTTTAGAGGCTGTCACTGTTCGGGTGTGGACGCCACAGGCTGTTACCGTCTGCAGTCTTTACCTTCCACCGGATGGTGATGTCTCGCAGCATGTCCTGGCTGCGCTGATAGCCCAATTGCCGCCACCTTTCTTGCTATTGGGCGACTTCAACGCCCATAACCCTCTGTGGGGTGGGTCAGTGGAAACAGGTCGAGGCGCCACCGTTGAGCATTTATTGTCGCAGCTCGATCTCTCGGTTTTAAATGATGGTGCCTTCACACACTTCAGTGTGGCGCATGGCACATACTCCGCCATTGACCTTTCAATCTGTAGCCCTAGCCTCTTACCGTCTGTCCAATGGAGTGTGCATGACGACCTGTGTGGTAGTGACCACTTTCCAATCTTTCTGTCACTACCACAGCGTCACTCTTCTGGGTGCCCTAGCAGATGGGCTATGAATAAGGCTGACTGGGACTTGTTCTCCTTCACTGCTGCTATTGAGCCTCTCTCTAATGACGACATTGATGCGGTGGTTCAATCGGTCACCACCGGCATCGTCACTGCCGCCGAATCTGCCATTCCCCATTCCTCTGGGTCCCCTCGGCGGCGGACTGTGCCTTGGTGGTCGCCTGAGATCGCTGCAGCGATTAAAGATCGCCGGCGGGCGCTACAGCGTCACAAGCGACATCCCTGCATTGAACACCTCATCACCTTCAAACGGCTGCGAGCGCGGGCCCACCGCCTTATCCGCCAAAGCAAGCAGGAGTGCTGGGAGCAGTATGTGTCCACCATTGGCCTCCATGTCTCTCCATCGCAGGTCTGGGCCAAGATCCGACGCCTCTATGGCTATCGGACCCCTGTTGGCGTCCCTGCGCTCTCACTGAATGGAGCAGTTTGTACCGACTCCGGCATCATTGCAAACCGCTTAGCAGAGCATTTTGCTATGAGTTCCGCTTCTGCGAATTACCCCCAGGCCTTCTGCTCCATTAAAGAGCGGATGGAACGTCGGAGCCTTTCTTTTCGCACCCACACTTCTGAATCTTACAATGCTCCATTCAGTGAGTGGGAATTTCACAGTGCCCTTGCCGCTTGCCCTGATACCGCTCCTGGGCCAGATAGCATCCACTGTCAGATGCTGAAACACCTTTCAGTGGACTGCAAGCGACGCCTCCTCGACCTGTACAACCGTCTCTGGGTCGAGGGTGAGTTTCCGTCGCAATGGCGGGAGAGCATTGTCATCCCCGTTTTGAAACCGGGCAAGAGCCCTTTGGAGGTGGACAGCTACCGCTCCATTAGCCTCACCAACATTCTTTGCAAGCTTCTCGAACGAATGGTGAGCTGGCGCTTGAATTGGGTACTGAAGTCTCGGGGCCTTCTGGCTCCGTCTCAGGGTGGGTTCCGTAAAGGCCGCTCTGCCGCCGACAATCTGGTGAGCCTGGAGTCGGCCATCTGTACTGCCTTTGCCCGCCGTCAGCACCTGGTCGCTGTCTTTTTCGACATGCGGAAGGCGTACGATACGACATGGCGTCATCACATCCTTTCCACGCTTCATGGATGGGGTCTTCGGGGCCCTCTGCCGATCTTTATCAGAAATTTTCTGTCGTATCGTACCTTCCGCGTGCAAGTCGCGGCCTCATCTAGTTCCTCCCACGTTCAGGAGACCGGTGTGCCACAGGGTTCTGTTTTAAGTGTCTGCCTGTTTTTAGTAGCCATTAACGGGCTCGCTGCGGCTGTGGGAAATTCTGTCACCGCTTCCCTGTATGCTGACGACTTCTGCCTTTACTACAGCTCTACTGGCATTGCAGCTGTTGAACGTCAGCTACAGGGCGCTATCCGCAAGGCGCAGTCTTGGGCTGTAGCTCATGGGTTCCAGTTTTCGGCAGCCAAGACCTGCGTTATGCATTTCTGCCGGCGACGTACTGTCCACCCGGAGCCGCGGCTTTATCTTGCCGGCGAACTTCTTTCAGTGGTGGAATCACACAGGTTTTTAGGGGTGGTTTTCGATGCCCGGTTGACTTGGCTACCTCATATCCGGCAGCTTAAACAGGCGTGTTGGCGGCATCTAAACACTCTGAGATGCTTGAGCCACACCCGCTGGGGCGCCGACCGATCTACCCTGTTGCGTCTCTACCAGGTGTTAATCCAGTCCCGTCTGGATTTTGGGAGCCTGGCTTATGGCTCAGCATCCCCATCTGCGTTGCGGGTGCTGGACCCCATTCTCCACAGCGGGATACGCCTTGCCACTGGTGCTTTCCGCACCAGCCCTGTGGATAGCATACTAGTGGAGGCAGGTGTCCCTCCACTGCGGTTACGACGCCAACAATTACTGGCTGCTTATGCTGCCCATGTTTTTAGCTTGCCCGGGCATCCAAATTACCGTGTCCTGTTCCCGCAGTCAGTCGTCCATCTGCCAGTCCGTCGGCCCCGGTCGGGTTGTCCGATCGCCGTACACGTCAAGGAGCTTCTCTCCAGGCTTGGGTTTTTCCCTGTTCCACCTCCTTTCCGGGCACCTCTGCGTACACCCCCGTGGTGTGTTCCTCGCCCTTGCCTTCGGTTCGACTTGGCACAGGGCTCGAAGGACTCAGTCCCTCCTGAAGCCTTCCGCCGCCGCTTTTATTCCATCCTGGCCATGTATCAGGGCTCTGGAATTGTCTACACTGACGGTTCGATGATTGCTGGTCGTGTCGGGTATGCGCTAACTCTAGGGGACCATTCTGAACAACGTTCCTTGCCGGATGGCTGCAGTGTTTACACTGCTGAGCTGGTCGCCATCTTTCGTGCCCTAGAGTATATCCGCTCCTGCTCAGGTGAGTCCTTCGTTATCTGTAGTGATTCCCTGAGCGGTTTACGAGCTCTCGACCAGTGTTTTCCTCGTTCTCGTCTGGTGATGGCTATCCATGAGTCCCTGCATACTCTTGCGCGTTGCGGCTGCTCTGTGGTCTTTGTGTGGACTCCCGGTCACGTCGGCATCCTGGGCAATGAACGTGTTGACCGCCTGGCCAAACAAGCCACCAGTGAACCCACCCTGGACGTTGGCCTCCCGGAGACTGATTTGCGGGCAGTCTTCCGCCGCGCAGTTCTCTCGCTTTGGGACACTGAATGGCGCAATCTGCCCACGCCAAACAAACTCCGTTCTCTCAAGGCGACGACGCGTGTGTGGCAGTCATCCATGCAAGCCGCTCGCAGAGATTCAGTTGTTCTTTGCCGGCTCCGCATTGGCCACACCCGACTGTCTCACAGTTATTTATTGCGTCATGAGGACCCGCCTCTCTGTCGTTGTGGGGCGGTTTTGACGGTGGTGCACATTTTATTAACTTGTCCGCTTTTAACTGTGCTCAGGCAGACATTTGCGCTGCCTGATACGCTCCCTGCCCTTTTACTAGATGACTCTGCCATGGTGGACTTAGTTTTGCGTTTTATTCGGGCAAGGGTTTTTTATGGTTTAATATGAGTGTTTATGTTTTTCAGTATTGATTCTGGCTTTTAGCCTCTGATTTTAAACTGAGCTTTTAATGTGTTCTTGGTGGTTGGCTTTTCCTCTTTTTTTCTCTATGGTCGGCCAACCACCATCACCCTCTGTGTGTTTTAATTTGTTTTGTCTGATCTCTGTCGGAGTCTTTCTCGTCCTGTGTCGTCTGACGTCTTTCCTGCTGTTCGTTTTTTATTCTCTTTGGGCGGTTTTAATATTTTTGGAAAAAGGGACCGACGACCTTCGCAGTCTGGTCCCTTTAATCCCACAAACCAACCAACCAACCATCCCTGTTTCCTTTACAGATCACTGTGCTGTGACTACAACTCTCAATCTTGTACGGCTACCTCTCAAATTGTTTCACACTTTGTGGATGATAAATGTCGCTCACCTAGCTGACCCCTCTCTTGATGATGTGTGTGAGCTGTGTGGGAGCATACTTTTGGTTCACTGGGAAGTACTCTTCCATCCTTGACTGGTGGCAAAACTGAGGCTCAGGCAAGCTTTGATACCTTTTTGTGCTGGCAAAGCGCCGGACTTTCGGGGAACTAATGAATTTTACTATTCCATCCTGCATGAACTTTATGATGTTGTGGATCACATCTCTCTCCGAATGCGTATTTTAGGCATGTAAAGACAAAATTCTTAACCTAGCAAAGGATACAATTGGAAAGTTTGAAACTGCTATCCAAGCCACACTCATTGGTGACAGAAGAACTGACTTCCTTATATCATTTGTTTCGGCGTCAGACCCATCATTCATTCTCTCGTGAAAAATGGTGGACACATTGTAATGGCACAAGCTTATATAGTGTGTGTCTTAAACCAATACTGTCAACATCAGTGACATCAATGTGTCCAATGATACCTTTTACTATCCACTAGTCAGCACCTTGGACATGACAGTTACACCTGAACATAATGAGTTTATAAAATTATTGTGGGATAAGCTTCTCAAAAGTCCCTGGGTCTGGATGTACTTCCCAAGGAATTTTACATGCATTTTCGGTGTCTGTTGGGTGCTACCTGTATGTCCCTTTTGAATGAAGTGTTACAGGGCAGAGTAGTGCTGAGCTTGTTCAAAGTGGGGAAAACTGTTTTAATCCCGAAACACCCTCGACTGGCTGCCCACAATGGCTTTCGCCCCATTACTTTGTTAAACTTTGATTATAAGACTTTGGCATGGGCGATTAATAGTAGGATGCCGGCTCTAATGAAGATGGTTGTTGCAAAACATCAAACTGCATACCTGGTTGTACCCCTCTTACTCCTATAGTCAAGTGTCATGACATGGTTTCTGTTGCTGCTGTAATATATGTACCTTGTGCCCTTGCTGTTTTAGATTTTGATAAGGCATTTGAACGTGTTAATCATGATTTTTTGCTTCGAATTCTGGAGACTGTTGGTACACGGCGAGTGCTCTCAAATCTGCTCACGGTTATTTCCAGTGGTTGCTAAAGGCCAGTTGATATGCCCCCCAATAAATATCCATTGGGGGAATGCCTCAAGGAAGCCCAATGTCAATGACTTGTTTGTGTTGTTTCTGTATCCCCTACTTTGGATGCTGGCATCCCAGCTGAATGGTTGGACTCATTCCGGAGAGACTATAGCTGTTTGTGCATATGCAGATGACGTGATGGTTCTACACTGCAATCCTGCGGAGATGCCTCAACTGAAGGCTGTAATCAATGATTATTGTCAGAGTTCTAGTGCATTACTTAATGAAGGTTAATGCAGCCTTCTTACTTTGTGAGGTTTTGAAGACACGGTTGTTCCATTGGCTACTGCAGTGGATCAGCATACATCTCTCAGTATCATCATTGATCGTTGTCCACTCAAAGTGGCAACACTCAACTGAAAGTCTGGTATGGACAGAATTCAGGGAGCAATACTAGAACATGAAAGGTGTTCTCTTACCCTGCTCCACAAACTCTGAATACTGGATACATATGTCTTTTGCAAAGCTTATTACATAGCCCAAGTTCATCCACTTCCCTCAACAATGGTGAAGAAACTACAACAGTTGTCTGGTCGAGAATGAAATTTTCACTCTGCAACGGAGTGTGTGCTGATATGAAACTTCCTGGCAGATTAAAACTGTGTGCCGGACCGAGAGTCGAGCTCGGGACCTTTGCCTTTCACAGGCAAGTGCTCTACCAACTGAGCTACCCAAGCACGACTCACGCCCCGTCCTCAAAGCTTTACTTCTGCCAATATCTCATCTCCTACCTTCCAGACTTTACAGAAGCTCTTGTGCGAACCTTGTAGAACTAGCATTTCTGAAAGAAAGGATATTGCGGAGACATGGGCACTTGCCCGCGAAAGGCAAAGGTCCCGAGTTCGAGTCTCGGTCCGACACACAGTTTTAATCTGCCAGGAAGTTTCATATCAGCACACACTCCACTGCAGAGTGAAAATTTCATTCTGGAAACAACCCCCAGGCTGTGGCTAAGCCATGTCTCTGCAATATCCTTTCTTTCAGGAGTGCTAGTACTGCAAGGTTCGCAGGGGAGCTTCTGTAAAGTTTGGAAGGTAGGAGACGAGATACTGGCAGAAGTAAAGCTGTGAGGACGGGGCGTGAGTCGTGCTTGGGTAGCTCAGTTGGTAGAGCACTTGCCCGCGAAAGGCAAAGGTCCAGAGTTCGAGTCTCGGTCCGGCACACAGTTTTAATCTGCCAGGAAGTTTCAGTTGTCTGATCGTTCCTTATGGAAATGACATATCTTTCACGTATGGTGTGTGGTGGTGTCAGAGCCTCCATTCCTGTGGGGGTTGGGCCTGGCTGATATACGAAGGAAGACGCAAATGTTATACATGCGACATATTGTTTTGACGATAACTCAGGAAACTTACACATTCACATCCTGTTTATTTCTCTATGTCTGTTCTGCTGGTCTTGACCCCCCTATTGATGTTGGTTGCATAAATTACAAGTTAAAACGCCTGCATGGCTTCTATCTTGTGGTGAGTTGTTTAGTGGCTGACATTTCATGAAGACCTGTCCTCACCATGAAATTCCCAAAGACTCATTGGGAAGGAGTCCCTTGCCCAAATCCCATTGTAAGAGAATCACCACAAACAACCTGGACAACAGTTTCGTCCAATATCAGTCTTCCGAATTTACCAATGCATGTAGCATGCTAATGGTATAAGGTAGTGAACGAACGAACGAACGAACGAGCAAGCGGCTTCCCATATTGGGCATAGCATCATGGATTTATGCAGTCGTCGTACTTCTAGAGATACAATACAATACTGTTTTACTTGTGGAGATCATATGGAAAACTGGTCTTGGATTAGGACACAATTGGCCCTGCTTATTCGATCTTCTGAGATTGTACATGCTACGGACATCATATTCTGCCCAGGCTCTTCCTTCTTTCAACAGTCAAAAACTGTGTTGCTGGGACACTTAATTCATTATGTTGTACAAGGTGAGGGGGAAGATCACATTGACTTCAGGAAGTACTTGACCACGGCTTTTTGGACATGCCTGCTACTGCCTAAATATTGAGACCTCTTCGCCAACATGTTCAGTCTTGTTTTTCATCTGCAGGGGTTGGTTAATTTCATTTTCCTGATGATAGGGTTTTTACTTCTTATGTATGTTCCCATCTGTTTTGCTCCGGCTTGTTCTCTCCTAGTTTTCCTGCTCGTTTTGCTTTGCTTTGACTCAGTATAACTCCAGTTTTGTTGTATAATGTGTATAGATGCAGTAATACATATGAGTGTATATAATCCTTGCAATCCAATTGGAATTTTTCCCTTACAGAAGGCTTCTTCTGTGATTTAGACTGTAGTGTGATTTCGTTTTCGTATTTACCATCCCAGAGACAAAGACCAACTGTTAAAAGATACATGTTCAAGAGACCAGGAAAATTGGGCTGCAGAGGGCACTAAATACATGCGCGTAAGAACTGTGCCTTGCTTGTGTGCATTTTACATTAAAGCAAGAATGAAATTTCCTCCACAAGTCTACTAAAAATGCAATAAATTTTCAGGTATATATGACTTATAAAATTTCTAATACATTTGCTGACAGAGTAATACTGTGCACAAATTCAGTGTGCAGAAGCTAGAGTTCTATTTACAACGGACCACTGTTACAAATGCATGGGGAAAGAAAAGCAAATATGAGCTAAAACAGTGTCACTAAAAAGAAAAGCTTCCGCTTAACTCTATGGAAGCTTAAGCGGAAAGGAACATTGGAAAGCAGTGGGAGCTATATACATGCACATCTTTCTGATATTAAGTAACATAATTTTACATTGAAGCAATATGACAATCTCTTATAGAAGGCCAGTAACAAATGCAATAATTTTAGAGGTACTTATTAAATTTTCTGTGAAATATTTATGTACCAGAGTGATACTGCACGTAAATTTAGTACACAGAAGATAACAATTCTATTACAAAAATTACTTCTGCTACAAAAGGGTGGAGGAAAGGATAAAATGGGTAAAGTTACATCACAATGTAAAAAATGAGAACATTCTTTTTAACTGTACCAATAAAATTTTTTGTAATACCAACTGTAGGAACATACGTTGAAAAGGCCACAAAAAAACAAAATCTAGTGATATGAAATGTCAGTTGCTGAACAGTAGAAGAAGAAATATTTTGAGGAAAGTGGCACATTCACCTATGTTAGCGGAGATTGGTAACCGTATTTTATATGACCGTGAGCAGCAGTTTAAATCCATCAAGGAAGTGCTTACTTGCGAGTTGCAACTGATCGTTCAAAATGTTACCGTCTCTCTTAGTGAGATGTTTATAAATTTCAAGTTCTTCTAATAAATCCAATTTCCAGCCTTTTATTTCCTTACACAAAAGTACAGTTTCTTCTAATTCCCTCAGAGAATGGTCTGAAATAGGTAAATGTTCATCAAATGAAAAATTATGCACATTTCCCCCTTTCTTACACAACAGATGCTCCTTATATCTGGCTTTAATAGCTCTACTGGCCTGCCCTATATAATAGCTAGGGCAATCTTTACAGACAATTTTATAGACGCCTGAATTTATGAAAAGATCTTGTTCAGTTTTTAATGTATGTACTAAACTTTTTGTCAAACTGCTGTTCATAGAGAAGGTAACTTTACAACTGTATTTTGTAGTCAGAAGATGGCCAGTCCTGTAGGACACATTACATAAAGATGGTATTGAAATAAACTTGCAATTTCCCTCTTCATTAATCTTGTTTGTTGTCACCTAATGTTGAAAATTTTTTATTTGCCCTTCTGTTGCTAAGTATCTGGTCGACTATGTCTTGTTAATAACCATTATTGATAGCAATAGTCTTAATCGAATTAATTTCTTTCTTAAAATTGTATGGAGAAAGTGGCGTTGTTAAAGCACAACTTACTGCTGAATTGTATATATGAATATTATATATGTCAAGAGCTGCTCGGCTTCAGCTAATGTAATTTACCACCATGTGATGCAACAAGGCCCACTCCTTTTGAAGAAAATATTTTTAGAAAGATCGAAACCTAGGTCAAGGGCTAAATAAACCTTTGGTTTGCAACTGGTTGGCTGATTTTTTCCAACCTCTTCAGATTTATACAGTTGCTGATTTGCAGTCATATTTAAAATTTTGAAACAGAAAAACACCTTCAGAGTCCTAAAAGACTGTCGCCTTGACTTTACCAACTGAAGGTGCGGCTTTGAACTGTTTCTTTGGAGGAGAGGTGGTATGGCGTCGGTCCATGGATTGCTGTTTTGTTTACAATCTGAAGTGGTGAACACATGTTTCATTGGCTGTGACAAGGTTCGAAAAAAATTGTAACACTCAGCTTCATAACACGCAGTCAACTCCACACAGATGATCCTTCGTTGCTCTTTATGGTCCCGTGTTAGACAGCGAGAAACCCAGCGATCACACATTTTTGAGTAAACCAGTTGGTGGACGAGTGTGTCAGCACTACAGAGAGAGACGTCCAGTTGTGCAGCGAAGTGTTTGATTCTGATCCGTTGATCACCTCAAATGAGAGTGTCCACACGTTCCAACATTGCGTGAGTCACAGCTATGTACGGCTGGCCGGTTTGCCGGAGATCGGACAGGTTTGCATGACATTGCTACGTTGATGACAGATGCATCGCCCAACAACTCACCATGCTTTTGTTCACTGTCAGGTATCTGTAAAAATTTTCCAAGTGCATATGAATATTTGCAATGCTCTGGTTTTCCACTAAAAGAAACTTGGTGACAGCTCTCTGCTTGGAACACGTGTCCATTACAGACACCATTTTGAGGGCTATACACAGTGCTAGCACCTATCAGGACTGTGAAACTATAGAGGTTGAAGCAAGAATATTCCACAGTGTCCCACAGTAAATTCCACATTTTTCAATCAAAACTGGCCGAGAAAAAAATATGGTGCATTATTTGTTGAATGTTCTTTGTACACTGGAAATTAGGTAAGGGAAACAATTGAAAATAGAATATTAAAGACAAATCCAAACTTATGTTAGGTATACAGCACAGTACCTAACAACAGAGAGAAACTTAGAGAAACTTGTACAAGCATTCAAAGATTTATTTTAATGTTGGTGTAGCTCAAGAGAGGAATCTGCAACATAGGTTGTTACTACTGGAGATAATAAGATTTGAGGAAGTATTACTAGACGTATTGCACAAAGCCATTGCAGGTATGAAGGAAGAAAAGCTGCCTGGAAATGATATTTCAGTAAGATTGGTTAAAGCTGGTGAGAAGCTAAAACATACAAAAGTTACAAAATTATGTATTGAATGTCTGCCTGGAAATGCAACTGCTCAAAACAGGAATAATAAAGTTATTATCCTGTTTCTCAAAAAAGGAGACAGGCGAGACATAAAACTTAGGCACAGAAAGGGGTGAAATCTGCAGTTAAAAAAACTCTTTGGTAATCTGTCTATGGAAATAAAAAGTGTGACAGATAGCAGAAGTGTTTTCAACATCTCCTTCTGTACCATAGAGGAATTCTCCAATTGAAATAATCAATCTTTTTTTGCAGGAAAAGCTTTGTAATGGCTAGCATGTTGTCATATAAATATTGTTTTCAGTATTTGTTCTGTTGATGCATCCTGTGCCGTAATGTTTTTTGTGAATATGATCTATGAAACAAGTAACTAAGTAGCCAAGATATAGACCTATCTGCTTCCTCCCACTGCTGTGCAAGATATTAAATTATTACTAATGAAACATAAAAAAACATTGTATTTGAATCTTTCAGAAAAAGTTGTATTTCAGAACCACTAAGCACCTTTGATAAATAAATCTTTATCAACTATTGATTTTGATCATTCAATCATATCCCACTATCTTAACCCATATATAATTGCGTCTATGGCAACATTTTTACTGTGATGTTAAAAAAAAATTAAAAAATGAGAACTGTCTGGTGCCACTGTCGTTAATAGTAAAATTCATTGTATAGTCAACTGTGAAATCCATTGATATAGTTCTTCATACACAAGACATAATGAGGTTCCATATTATGTGGAGTAACCCGCCCTCCATCTCTTGAACACTATAAAAATTTGTAAATACATGCTGCACATATTTGATCTTGAAAACCTAGAAGTATTTATAGATAAAAAAGTAAATCATCTTAAGAGGTGAGAAATTTTGCCTGTATATTGAAAAATGTCTTTGTCTGTCTGTCTGTGTAATGAAAAATATCATCTCTGGCAAATTTACATTCTGTTTGACCTGGTAGAAACTTCTAATGAGAAAGTTGTTAATAAAACTATAAAATTAATTTTGGTATCGTGTGCGACATCATTATTATATAGGCTCATCTGTGAATGCAATTTATTTACAAGACACTCTGTGCATGGTATCATATGGTAACTGACATCCACCGCCAGGGTTCATGCTTCAACGGGCTTGTCTTAATAGGACTGAAAATATTCCCTATCTCCCAAATAGATTATATTTGCAGATATTAAATACTCTTCAGTTGCCACACCTATCATCCAAAACAATTATATACAAATATGAAAGAGTACAGGAAACTGCAGTATCTCAGAAACATAGAAGGATAAATGTGGGGAAAAAAAAAAAGAGAGAATGTAATTCTTCAGAGGATGTATGAAGTGAGACTTTTACAAACACTTTGTTGACTGTTTACCATAAGTGCTTTTGAATCCTTCAGTTTCAGACTTAAAAAAACTTTGCAGAAACTGTGAACAATAAACACTATAAGGAAAAAAATTCTCATAGTCATGTAGCTTGACTAATTAACAGCAGTTAAACACTAAGTAATGTTTAAGATTTTATACATACTTAAATTTGTTCATCCTGTGATTCTGATTGAAGTTCACTGTTAGTGTTCTCACTGAGTCATATTGAAATTGGTTCCAATGCAGCATCCCTAACACACTGTGTAGCATAGGCCCCCCCCCCCCTCCCCAAATCCTGATCTTTTACACATTTGACACAATCTTCTTTCATAACATTATCCAGCACTTGATTTGTAAGGCAGTCAACAATGACAAACTTGAAAGTTTATTTAGCTTGAACCCATATCAGCTCAATAGGATTATACTATCAGTGCTATGGCAGAAGTCACACATCATGTACCATTTCCTTTGCAGTGTGCTCCATTTCATAGACCTCCTTCCCATCTCATATCTCTTGCTTGGATTAAAGCTCAACCCCAGTTTCAGTGGGTGAAAACTGAACTTCTTTTTTCCTTAAGCAGATCCACAATGTCTGTTTCACGCCAATTTGAAGATAGTGGTTTGGCAGCTTACATTATCTATTACAATAATGCAGCCTTTCCTCCAATGAGCACAACAGATTAATGAACCAATTATTGAAAACGTGCCGTTCATTTGTGAATGATAATCACATTTGGCAGAACTCTTACAGCTATGAAACACAAGTTTTGCTCTTGATGTAAAACCATTATTTGTGGATGCAGCGTGAGCAGCAGTGAGTTGACCACCTTGACCTGTAGGTACTTTCAGGCCACTGTCTCCTTTGGAGTTATGCCAATTATATTTGTTTGTGTGGTTTTGTGAAATCCAAGTTTCATCCACATAAATCACAGGATTATTGTCCTTTGTATTCAGTAAATGCATAGTCTGCTTTGTAGTTCTTGAGGTGACAACATTCCATTTGTGTCCATCCTTACATTTTCTTAACTAAAAACTGATGTGTTTTAGAAGGTGAAGAATCTACGTTTTGGAGTCCTCATACTGTTTTGTGTTGTTTGTCGCGGGCTTTATCGAGTGTAGGATACTCTCATTTATTGTAGAATTTTAACACAATCCTGCAGCCTACTTCTTTATTAAAATTGTTCATTTGAGTAAGTCTACTTTCTTGTTTACATCCCTTTCATAGTGAATCAAAGACTGTGCTCACACCTATATCCTGTGAAAAAGTTACATGTTGCACAGTTCTTTCTGAGACTTCACATGCTTCTGCCATCAGTTTTTGTGCTTGAGCAAAGTTAATGCTCTGTCAGGCTTATTCGACATGACCAAGTTTGTTGAAAACTGGAAGGCATTAGATATGACATATTTAGTTTGTTATCTGATGTCCTTTTGAGCCTGGCATATGCTAAGAAGATGTGGGCTATCACCAATGCTTTGCATAGTACAGTGCTCTTCAGTATCATTTATAATTATCTGTAAAGCAGAAAAACTTCATGAAAAAAAGCTTAACCAACCACATGGAAGTGGTAAAACACAGGAAAAATGGGGTAACACGTAAGGGGAGAACATGGACAACCTTGAGCTGCCTTTTTTCATGACAGCAACTGCACTGGTAGTTGACAGCTGAATGAAACAGATACATCAGTGGGACAGTAAACTGTAAACCTATTTCCTTCGTTGAAACAGAAACAATGTTAATGGTTTCAGTCTGCAACTATCAGAGCCTTTAATGAGAAGAATGTGGAAAAAATTACACGTTTTCATAGAAACTGCCAACATTTTATTTGAATGCATATTGCACTACTGTTGTGTCAGAATGCAGCAGTTACATTAGATATTCTGGAAGATGTACTTTAACTGCAAATTTCAAGGCACAATAGTTATGATACTGATGTGACAGTGAATATTTGTGTTTCAGGAGACGACAGCCCTTCAGGACTCGTCGTGGCACTGTCTGTAGCTATAGGTGTGTTTGGATTCCTTTTAATCTTGTCCACGGCTGCGTATTTTGTGTTACGCCAGCGCTTGGGTAGACGACGCAGAGCCCCGGATCACCAGGAACTCTCTCTCCAGGGACCAATTATTGAAGTGGTGAGTGAAGGCACAAGGTAGTCTGCCAGTATAAAATGTTTCAGTGAAGTTATCTGCTCTCATGAAGCATAAGAAGGATGACATATTGCTCAGTTCTAAACTTAAAATCTAGATGTATTATTCCTGTAGCAATAGCTTTTCTAGCTCATCATTCGCTTCTCTTGGTCTCAATGTTCAGTTCACTAACACACAGTATGTGTTGTTCTGTTTGCATCTTTCCTTTTGGTACCTTTCTACTGGACAGGTTGTGTGGAAAACTTGTGAGTGTGATGGAAAATATATGCACATCCTTAATTTTCGGTCTTAAAATATACTCAGTGTTCATTATGGATTGCCACTAGGCACATAGGAATTTGCTAATGGGAGTAATGCATCAGCAAATGTGGCAGCTTGTGAGATTCCACTTTGTTGCTCACTTCCCTAATAATTACTCCTCACCTCATCAGTGATGGATTGTTTCATCATTAGTAATGTTTGATGATTGGTTGGTTGAAGTTCATTAAGCACAATGGGCACATGCCACTATTAATTTGTGATACACTGTGTCAATAGATATTATTGAATTATAGAAACAGAATCGTGTCACTAGATCTGAACTTTCATGAATGCTGCAATCTTGGACAAAATTCCCTACTTGTGAATTACTGTTCAATATTCTTCCAACATGCGACCGTACAAATTCAGTACACTTCTGGATTTGCTTTCTAATGTTTCCCCTGACCGAGTGCTTGTGCCCAACCAGATCTGTAGACTCCACTTTAACAACTGCTGTGCTGGTGTGCACTCAGTCACGAACAACCTTATAACTCGCTATGGAGTCCGAAGATACTTAACTGCAAGTTGTCACACATCACAGAGGTTGTATTTGTTCTCCTATTTTCCTTTTTGTCATACTTCCCACACTCGTCTAAAACTCTTCCCTGCACATGCCTAGTGAAGTTGCCAAACTGCACCTTTGAACAGTACTGTCAACAGTGTTGCCTGACACACACATGAGACGGCCGTTCATAATGCTTACTTAAGAAAGACGCATTAGTGCAATCTGCAGTGCTGACAAGATTCCTCCTTTTGTGGGATTGTCTCCAAGATGATAAAGAAATTAGTGGACCTCGTACATACGACCTTCATTTGACATTTTGTGTCTTGTAACTCGGTCATCTTAACTCACAAAGAAGAGTAGCAAGAGGACATGAAGAAAACCAAAGATGACTCCGCAAATGAACAGTCCTTCCATGCAGTGAACACACGATTAACTGATCAACTGCGACCAAATTCCAAAGACGTTCTGCTGCTGAAGGCAGGAGTGATTTGCTCTGTTGCCACATAATCCATGTTGACAGTAGTCATCTATTTGGTGTTTGTTGCTACTTAGGATGCTAGCAGGATGGCAGCTGTGGTAGAAATGACTCTTATGACAATAGTGTATGCTTAAGAGTCTTGGACCTTTATAGACTGAGTGAAAGATTTCTCATTGAGTTGCAGAAGAAGGGAAAACAGGAGGGAGAAAACTGACATTCCAATTCTGATCCCAGACACCACTTTTGCTGTTCCCTGGTGTAGTATTGAGCACAATACAGATGCGGTAGCTTCTCCGAGGAAAACAGTGTTATGGACATGTGCTTCTTGAGTGCACATAACTTACTTTTAGAAGTAAAGGTGACAACTTACTGAATAATAAAGGCGTTGAGTTGTCACCAGACACATAAACAAGACTGAAAACTACAGTATCTTCCAAATGAATTCTTTTAGGAGTTAGAGTACATGTATGCACATTCACATGCACATACATGTGTGCTCATGCCAACCCCCCCCCCCCCCCCCCCTCCCACACACACACACACACACACACACACACACACACACACACACACGTACGTGGTTAAGCTACGGCTATCCTCAATGCTACAGATTATCATAAGAAAGTGGATATCTGTTACTGGAAGATAGAACATACCAGATTCTCAAACGGGATACCACACTGGCATGGGATCTATTAAAGAACTGTGGCCTCTCTGATGAACTTGGAAACTTGAACTGCGTGTGAGATCGCTCTCTAAGTTTTCATCTATTTTTAGGTTTCAGATATATATTTTAACTGTTTTTGTAATAATATTTACTATATAAGTGACTTATTAGTGGTTTCTTCATTCACCTCTGCATTTCTTGTGTTGTGGCCTGATATTTGTGAGTGTTTCGTATCGAGCAACTTAACCTCTTACCCGTGTTTACATTCCGCGCTGACCAGTTGCAGCTGTAGCGGCGCATCGAAAGCTAAGTACTAATTAATTGTTTGTGTATAGTAGTTTATTTAGGAACTTTAGTAGTCTTCAACCGGTGTTCTTGGTGTTTTCCGGTGAAATAACTTCAGAAGAAATTTTTGCGAACGGCTTTCAGTTTCGTTACTGTCATTAGACGTTTGATTTTCTTTCTGTGTTAGTATTCTGTTATATTCTCATTTGTTGTTGATTAATACTGTCAATAATATTAGTTACTTCCCTTGTAGAGCAAGTTTGTGATAATTGTAGTCAGTTTTTAACATCTTCTTATTGTAGTAGCGGAACTTAGATAAAGTTGTTTTCTTGTTTCAATAATTGTAAAATTTTACCATGAGTAAGAAGTGTGGGCTTTGCCGTAGGTTCGTGAGTAGTGGATTGCGGTGTGAAACTTGTTCGAAGTATTTTCACTGGGGGGAATACAGTGGGGAAGCCAGTGGGCATTCTGGTGAGATCCTCTCCTGGAACTGCAGGTTACGTAGCAAGAGTAAGTTGATAGAGGAGCAGGAGCGTAAGATCTGTGCCCTTCAGGTGCAGTTGAAAACCGCACAGGAGGAGCTAGATAGGATGAGGAGGGAGAAGGGGGTTGGGGAATGGGAGCTGGCTGTTGGCAAGAGATCTGCTAGGAGAAGGAGATTTTCAGATAGTTTTACTATTGGTGTTTACAATAGATATGACCAACTGTCAGAGTCTAGTGGAGAGGAATCTCTAGTAGCTGTAGATGTAGGAAGTATGCAGCAGACCTCAGCAGTTACGGTGGCTAGGACAGTTGCAAAGTCTAAGAGAAAGAAGAAGGTTCTGCTGTTAGGTAGTTCTCATGGTAGAGGTGTAGGCCAGCAGTTGCAGGAAGTTTTGGGGAGTGAGTACCAGGTCAGCAGCATTGTGAAGCCTAATGCAGGATTGGCTCGGGTGACTTTTAACATAGGGGGGTTATGTAGGGATTTTACTAAAGAGGATCAGGTAGTGATTGTGGGTGGGGCTGGTAATAGTATTGATAGGGATGGGGAGTATGACATAGATGGTGACCTGGAAAAGATAGCCACTCAGACTGGCAACACGAATGTGCATTTCGTGGAACTGTTTCAGCGTCACGATCGGCCTCATCTTAATACAGCCGTCAGGCGTAATAACATGAGACTTGGGGGTGCGCTGATGACAGAAGGCATGAGTCACATTTCAGTGGTGTCGGTGCAGTCTATCAGTAGAATGGGTTTCACCAGACATGGCCTGCACCTCAACAGGTATGGGAAGGGGAGGTTGGCAAAACTTATAGGTGACAGCATAGGTGGGGGTGGTGGGATCACTCATGGGAAAATTCCGGTAGTTGTGGGTGTTAGAGCTGTACCTTTTTTAGATTGAAGTCAGCTGATAGGTATTCCTGCTTAAGGGAAGTCTCTCTAACAAAGAAACCACTTTCTACAAAGCTTGGGTATCCGATTGATGAGGGAATTAGTATATTTCATCAAAATATACAAGGTATTAGAGATAAAGTTAGTGAACTGCTTATAGATGTTGACTCTGAAATTATTGGTATATCTAAACACTTCTTAAATAAGGAGATAATTCAGAGGCTTCCTTTACCAGGATACAGGTTGGCTGGCAGCTTTTCTAGGAGCTCTTTGCGGTGTGGGGGAGTAGCCATGTATGTGAAAAACGGTATCCCATTTGAGTCAATTGATGTTTCAAAGTACTGCACTGAAAAGGTGTTTGAATGTTGTGCAGGTGTGGTTAAATTTAGTGGAGCTAAACTTCTTACTGTTGTTATTTATAGATCCCCAGACTCCGATTTCACAACATTTTTGCTAAAGCTAGAGGAGGTTCTTGGTTCACTTTATAGGAAATACAAAAAGTTAGTTATATGTGGTGACTTCAATATTAATTGTATAAGTGATTGTGCAAGGAAAAGGATGCTGGTAGACCTCCTTAATTCATATAATCTTATGCAAACCGTATTCTTTCCAACGAGAGTGCAAGGGAACAGTAGAACAACCATAGACAATATTTTTGTTCATTCGTCATTATTAGAAGGGCATTCTGTTAGCAAAAAGGTGAATGGCCTTTCAGATCATGATGCACAAATTTTAAGTCTAAAAGATTTTTGTGCTGCAACACATGTTAAATATAGTTACCAACTTTTTAGGAAAGCTGATCCAGTTGCTGTACAGACTTTTGTAAACCTTATCAAGGAACAAGAGTGGCAAGATGTTTATAGTGCTGATACAGTAGACGATAAATATAATGCCTTCCTCAAAACTTTTCTCGTGCTCTTTGAAAGTTGCTTTCCGTTAGAACGCTCAAAACAGGGTACTAGCACAAACACGCAGCCTGGGTGACTGACTAAAGGGATAAGAATATCTTGTAGAACAAAGTGGCAATTATATCAAAACGTTAGAAACAGTCAAAATCTAAATGCAGCAGCCCATTACAAACAGTATTGTAAGGTGCTTAAAAAAGTTATTAGGAAGGCAAAAAGTATGTGGTATGCAGATAGAATAGCTAAGTCTCAGGATAAAATTAAAACCATATGGTCAGCCGTAAAGGAAGTGGCTGGTCTGCAGAGACAGGTCGAGAATATAGAATCAGTGCATAGTGGGGATGTCCGTGTTACTGATAAGTCGCATATATGTACAGTACTTAATAATCACTTTCTGAATATAGCAGGTGAACTAAATAGAAACCTAGTCCCAACAGGGAATCATATAGCGCTCTTAGAGAAAAGTGTTCCGAGACTGTTACCTGAAATGCTCCTCCATGATACTGACAAGAGGGAGATTGAGTTAATAATTAAATCACTAAAGACCAAGAACTCTCATGGATATGACGGGGTATCTAGCAGAATACTGAAGTATTGTTCCACGTATGTTAGCTCAGTACCTAGCCATATCTGTAACTTTTCCTTTAGGAGTGGTCGGTTTCCTGACCGATTGAAGTACTCGGTAGTGAAGCCACTTAAAAAAAGGGAGACAGGGATAATGTTGACAATTATAGACCTATTTCTATGCCATCGGTGTTTGCTAAAGTTATCGAGAGGGTTGTATATACAAGGTTACTGTAGCATTTAAATTCACATAATTTGCTGTCAAATGTACAGTTTGGTTTTAGAAATGGCTTAACAACTGAAAATGCTATAGTCTCTTTTCTCTGTGAGGTTTTGGACGGATTAAATAAAAGGTTGCGAACGTTAGGTGTTTTCTTTGATTTAACGAAGGCTTTTGACTGTTTTGACCACAAAATATTACTGCAGAAGTTGGAACATTATGGAGTAAGGGGAGTAGCTTACAATTGGTTCACCTCCTACTTTAAGAACAGAAAACAGAAGGTAATCCTCCGCAATATTGAGAGTGGTAATGATGATCAGTCCCAATGGGGCACTGTTAAATGGGGCGTTCCCCAAGGGTCGGTGCTGGGGCCACTGCTGTTTCTTATTTATGTAAATGATATGCCTTCTAGTGTTACAGGTGATTCAAAAATATTTCTGTTTGCTGATGACACCACCTTGGTAGTGAAGGATCTTGTGTGTAATATTGAAACATTATCAAATAATGTAGTTCATGATATAAGTTCGTGGCTTGTGGAAAATAATTTGATGCTAAATCACAGTAAGACTCAGTTTTTACAGTTTCTAACCCACAATTCAACAAGAACTGACATTTTAATCAGACAGAGTGGGCATGTTATAAGCGAGACGGGACAGTTCAGTTCCTAGGCCTACGGATAGATAGTAAGCTGTTGTGGAAAGCCCATGTTCAGGATCTTGTTCAGAAACTAAATGCCGCTTTATTTACCATTAGAACAGTATCTGAAATAAGTGACATTTCAACACGAAAAGTAGTATACTTCGCATATTTCATACGCTTATGTCATATGGTATTATTTTTTGGGGTAATTCTTCTGATTCAAAAAGGGTATTTTTGGCTCAAAAACGGGCTGTTCGAGCTATGTATGGTGTAAGTTCGAAGACCTCTTGTCGACCCCTATTCAATAGTCTGGGAATTTTGACATTGCCCTCACAGTATGTATTTTCTTTAATGTCGTTTGTTGTTAGCAATATTAGCTTATTCCCAAGAGTTAGCAGCTTTCACTCAGTTAATACTAGGCAGAAATCAAATCTGCATGTGGAATGCACTTCCTTGACTCTTGTGCAGAAGGGAGTGCAGTATTCTGCTACATCCATTTTCAATAAGCTACCACAAGAACTCAAAAATCTTACCAGTAGCCCAAACACTTTTAAGTCTAAACTGAAGAGTTTCCTCATGGCTCACTCCTTCTATTCTGTCGAGGAGCTCCTGGAAGAGCTAAAAAATTAAGCAAATTCCAGTGTTACATTCTTGATTTTCTTTATTTAAAATAACAACTTGTCGCCTGAATATGTTTCTTATATTTCATTTTATCTGTTTCTACAATCGTGTTATAATTTCATGTATTGACTCGTTCCATGACCGTGGAGACTTCTCCTAAATGTGGTCCCACGGAATAAATAAATAAATAAATAAATAAAAAGCTTAAGGTCACGGTACCTAGGTCACACAGGTTATGTGGTCTGCCTAAAATACATATAGATGGTGTACCACTGAGCCCATTTGTGTGTCTCCTACACACATACTGGCAGAGTAGTTAACTAAATTATTAGTACCTATAGTCAGTCACAGTGGACATCATAGGACATCATATTAAAACCTCACAAATGTTTTTTAAAATATCATAAAGCAGATGAGGATAGTCCCAAACGAAGTTGTGGTCTGCCTCCTCAGTGTGGTCTCTCTTTCTATGAAGCTACCAGTGGAAGTCACATTAAAACTATTGGCCACTCTTTTTTCCCCAGAAATTTTGAAATTGTTTTGACACGCCTTGATAACCACTGATATTTTGTGCTGCAGAAATTATTATGAAATGACAGTTGCAACAGCCATGGATTTGCGACTGTCACCAGTCAGAGCTATTTTTTTCATGGAGGATTTTGAAGAATGGGCATTGACGATACAGTTTTAATCTAACTGCACGGCAGTGAGTCACTGCAGCAGTTTATCAACCACATGACTGGTATACATCCAAACATTAGGGTTACAGTGGAGGTGCAGAAGGATGGGAAGTTGCCTTTCTTAGATGTGTCATTTGAACGAACATAAGCTCAATGGGCATAACTTCTACCATCAAGCTCAGAAGAGAGCTATGCTGAACACCTTAATGCACAGAGCCAAGACTATTTTGGACAAGGACTACATCGGCTTGGAATGAATATTCTGTCCATGAAATTACATGAACACTGTTGAGGAAACTGAGACAAAACACCAGTAGAATGAGCCAGGAGGATCGACACATAGTGTGGCTTCCATTATTAAGATTGGTAGAGTCCTAAATAGGTAAGGAACTGAACCAGTCTTCTGGCCCCCAGGAAAAGTAAAGAGATATTGTGACCTGTTACAGATAGTCTGTCTGAGAGTACCAGGAATTTATACTATTCCTTGCGAGTGTGGCTGAAATTCTGTGGACCAATTTATACAGATTGTTGTCTATTACTGTGTTGAGCATTAGTGTCACTGTAAATACAGGAATCTTAAAAAATTTGCAGTGGTCGAGCACAGTGTGCTAAATACATACACGAGTTTTCTTAAGAAATGAGAATTCTTCACACATTGAACTATTGGGACTCTGTGATCAAGGAAGTAATTGATGTTATACTATGTAAAGACAGCTGTAGTATAGACACTAGCTGTGCACTTACCAATGCACAGAAGCTTGCATTCAATAAAGCTAGTGTGAGCTATGCCACTGTGAGTGGCACTTGATAGCGAGTGCAGTTGTAACCTGCAGAGATAGTGCACCACCTCAGTACAGGCAGTTTCCTTAATATCACTATGATATAGTCCAGCCAATTGGGTGTTGTCATCTGGGCATAGAAATCGCAGCCTCGCCAGTTTTATAACGGTTGGACTTAGCCCATGACAATGATGACACATGCAATCTTTGAAAGCTCAGAATTTTATCTGAATTTTACAAGGCGAGGAAACCAAGATCTTTTTATCTGGGGACTCCATCATGAAAGACTGTATAGCTGTCAGTTGTTCTGCAGTTTTACACATCCCGGTAAATGCAGCTGTGCTTCTCCAGAAAGAAAGCACTTCAGGATCATATTCTTCATCAAAGAAGGACTGCAATAGTCGGTTGCAGTATTGACTTCAAGCAACAGTTCCTCAATCGGTCAGTCAGTGCACTAAAGTTGGTTGATTGATTTGGGTTAGGGGCCAAACAGTGAGGTCATTGGTCCCAGTGGATTAAGGAAGGACAGAGAAGGTAGTCGGCTACACTCTTTCAAAGGAGCCTGAAGTGATTTAGGGAAATCGCAGAAAACCTGAATCAGGATGGGCGGACGTGAGATTGAACCATTGTCCTCCCGAATGCGAGTCCAGTGTGCTAATGACTGTGCCACCTTGCTCGGTGCACAGAAGTTACTTCACAAAGTTCCAGCTCGAGTTTGTGAGCAGATGCTGCTGACATGCTGATTTTTGTGGACACTTTACCAAGGTATTGCTAACTCACCTAGTTTGGTTACAATCATTGCACCACCTGACAGAGTCCAACCAAAGTTTGAGGGACAGGCTTCAACATATGCAGTGATCAGAGCCTGCCTTCCCTGTATTGGTTCCTGCACAACACTGGGCATTACACTAGGGTTGTATGTGAAACACTCTATATAAAGAATCCACCCTGTATCTTATTTGCTGCCGAACTTCAACAAGTTGTAGGAAATCCAGTGCATCACCATCTTGATCGTATGAAGACGAGACATATTTGACACTATACATAGCACAGTCGGCTCACATTCCCTTCGAATGTGCTTTGTTGACTCCACATCCCTGGGCTGCTGCGTCGAGAACTCCCCTCCACACCATTTCTGTGTGTCCTGCAACAAAAACTATCCTTCTATTTATTATGTGATGTGACATGTAGCCACCATATGACTGAAAACAGAGAAGTGTCCCAAACCAACACTTAACCCTTTTCTGAACTTTAAATACTCAATTGTTGTTGACTAGTTTACCGAAGAAGGCCTAAAATGCTATTTAATTGTGACAAGTGTCAAGGCACATTACAGAGAATAAATGTTTTTGTAAGACTGAATATGTAATTGTTCGCGATGACAAGCTATTGAAAGTGAACTTGAACCATGAAAGACAAGTGTCATATTTGTTGTTCAGGATCATATCTATTCTTATTCAATATGACAGTTTTGGAAATTTCTGCAGCTGTTGGGATAATCCATGAGAACAACTGATCATTGATAATTGTGGATGTCCATTACAAGAAATAATGTACTATAATCCATTCAGTCTACGTATAAACCTGATGTAAACATTGCACTATGTTTTCTTCCACGTTTGCTGGAACCTCAATTGATTTCCGTTTCATGTCGGACTACAGCCAAGCTGTCTCGAGTACTGTCAAGTACAATAATAAGGGTATGTTCTGTGCTGTGTGTTGTGTGCACATTGACTTAACGATAATATGGGACAACAGCTTTACCGACGCATTTAACTTGGACAGCTCTGGCCGGTCAGCTGGTACAGCTAGCCTGCAGTGATGTGGCCAGTTGCAGTTCACACGTAAAAAGAGATGAGCAGAGGAGCAGTACAACTTCAAGTGTCATTTAATTTTTTAGCAGAATGAAATAATACACTGCAAATTGCCCACAATACGCTCCTTGGATGATTAGATGTAATCTGCAACATGTTATCGTTTTGTTGTAATTAAAAACAAGAATGATGAAATTCCTGACATAACCACACGATAATTTTTCTGCATGCATTGTGTGTGACGTAAGAGAGTATTGAAGGATTTCACCGTATAGTTAAATATTGAAGCCACTGAAGGTATTACTTTACAGTCAGTTGTGTGGTAATCTGTTAGCTCCTTCCTTATCCGAATCCGAGAAATACGTTTCACTTCTGGAAGTGTCGCCTCCTATGTTGATAAGAAGCCTATCAACAACAGAATCCACAAAGCCAACCAGGTGCAGCATTTTCTCTTCTTCTATGATGATCCGTCCTATATCCCACCAGCTTTCGGCAGTGACATGTGAAAAAGCTGCGTGCATTAGTTCCAGTACGTCTGGCAGCTTAACAGTCTTGTTACTTCTCGGGCCAAATCTCGCAGCATGTCTCCAGATCAGTTCTGTTGGGTTCATATTGTTGTAATGGTGCAGTGGCAAATGTAAAAATGCAGCATTTGTATGATGTGCTCGATGCTGTGAAAATGATTGTTTTTCATGTTTCTACGATACTTCTGTACCTCTGTGGTATAAAATGATGGACATAGTCCAAATAAAGAGGAATTGGTTTTTAATTTTTACCTTAAAAGTTAAATTATGTTTTCTTAATTTAAACAACTTTTATGAACAGTCTTTCATAAAACATCGAAAATTAAGGATTTGTGTTTGAAATGGAAATAGGAGTTTCGCGTGCAGTATGTAATTAGAAACAAGAAGACGTGCATTATTCATAAAAAATGATGAGTTTTATAATTACAAGATGTAGGTATTTCAGACTGAACGAGAAAAAGTCATTCTGGGGAGATTTGAACCAATACACGAATAACTGCATTTTGTTAACATTCCATTACAGTCCCGACTGCGCTACACATACGATGTGGATTTGTTTGTCAACTGCATTATATACAAAACTTAAAAGCCAATTATCTCTGAAAATTTATGAAAAACATTAAGAACAGCCGACTTCTCAGCACTTTTTATCCGTGTTCCACATGCATGTTTCACTAAGGAGCAGAAAGCAGCCTCAGCCATTTTCATACTGTGCATTACCAGCGTGACAAGGAGAGCACAACGCTGCAGCCATCAACCCTGTGTCCACAATCATGTTGTATAAATGGAGATGATGTCTTAACTACTGACGACACCTTTGGCAGTACTGTTTGGATTGGAAAATTGCGCAGGTCGCACCAGTGTTTAAGAAGGGTAGTAGGAGTTATCCATCGAACTACAGACCTATAACATTGACGTCAGTTTGCAGTAGGGTTTTGGAGCATATACTGTATTCACACATTATGAATCACCTCGAAGGGAACGATCTATTGATACGCAATCAGCATGGTTTCAGAAAACATCGTTCTTGTGCAACGCAGCTAGCTCTTTATTCGCACGAAGTAATGGCTGCTATCGACAGGGGATCTCAAGTTGATTCCGTATTTCTAGATTTCCGGAAAGCTTTTGACACCGTTCCTCACAAGCGACTTCTAATCAAGCTGCAGGCCTATGGGTGTACGACTGGATTCATTATTTCCTGTCAGGAAGGTCGCAGTCCGTAGTAATACACGGCAAGTTATCAAGTAAAACTGAAGTGATATCAGGTGTTCTCGAGGGAAGCGTCCTGGAACCTCTGCTGTTCCTGATCTATATAAATGACCTGGGTGACAATCTGAGCAGTTCTCTTAGGTTGTTCACAGATGATGTTGTAATTTACCGTCTAGTAAGGTCATCCGAAGACCAGTATCAGTTGCAAAGCGATTTAGAAAAGATTGCTATATGGTGTGGCAGGTGGCAGTTGATGCTAAATAATGAAAAGTGTGAGGTGTTCCACATGAGTTCCAAAAGAAATCCGTTGGAATTCGATTACTCGATAAATAGTACAATTCTCAAGGCTGTCAATTCAACTAAGTACTTGGGTGTTAAAATTACGAACAACTTCAGTTGAAAAGACCACATAGATAATATTGTGGGGAAGGCAAGCCAAAGGTTGCATTTCATTGGCAGGACACTTAGAAGATGCAACAAGTCCACTAAAGAGACAGCTTACACTACACTCGTTCGTCCTCTGTTAGAATATTGCTGTGGGGTGTGGGATCCTTACCAGGTGGGATTGACGGAGGACATCGAAAGTGTGCAAAAAAGGGCAGCTCGTTTTGTATTATCACGTAATAGGGGAGAGAGTATGGCAGATATGATACGCGAGTTGGAATGGAAGTCATTAAAGCAAAGACGTTTTTCGTCGCGGCGAGATATATTTATGAAATTTCAGTCACCAACTTTCTCTTCCGAATGCGAAAATATTTTGTTGAGACCAACCTACATAGGTAGGAATGATCATCAAAATAAAATAAGAGAAATCAGAGCTCAAACTGAAAGGTTTAGGTGTTCGTTTTTCCCGCGCGCTGTTCGGGAGTGGAATGGTAGAGAGATAGTATGATTGTGGTTCGATGAACCCTCTTCCAAGCACTTAAATGTGAATTGCAGAGTAAACATGTAGATGTAGATGTAGGTGTAGATGTTTTATTAATCTCCATCGCAGGATGTAATTTTAGATATTTTACTTCTGATGAAGGTATGTTTATATATACCGAAACCTTGATCAAGAATTTTAATAAATCTTTATCCTGCAACTGTTTTGGCTGTCATCATTTATTGTGAATAATTCCTATATAATCCACTATCCACCACACATTGTACAGTGGCTTGCAGACTACTGATTTGTAGTGTCATTGAGACAGGCTGGACATGGCTTTTCAATATTGAAGCAGTTGTCCGTGTGACTGTAATTTTTATGTTGTACATAAATCCTCAGAAAACCATACATCAGTGCAACTGAATACCTTGTTCTGTTCAACACATTTGTTATTTCTTGCTGTGATGTAGAACAAGTCACTTACAGTGACAAATATAGCATCTTGCTGACTGTTTACATGATTTCTTGAGGTTTTTTCCTTGCCTAAGAGATTTACACTTAACTATTTTCAGTCTGTCTTGAAAACCACACACACACACACACACACACACACACACACACCATACTGCTACACATTAGAAATTCTTTTACCTAATAAGAGTTGTCTCGCTGATATGATTTCAGTTTGTATTTGAATGTTATTTTATTATTTATTAAATCTTTTACTCTACTGGTAGACTGTCAAGAGATTTTCATGGCTGAATACCTCACTCCTTGCAGTATTATATTTATGAATATCACTACTGTTTTCAAACTGTGATTGATTATTGACGGCAAACTTCATAAGACAGTAACTATGCTGTAAGGCTGTTATTTGTATGCCCAACTATTTAAAAACTGTCTACAAGATGTTCTAGAGTGTACATCACATTTTAACCTTATTACAAGCTCCTGTGCAACAAACACATTCTTTTGTGACGGGTTACTGAATAATATGATGCCATAGAACATTCATAAATAAAAATAGGAAATTTAAGTCAATTTTTTGATATTTTTGTCTCCAAAATCTGAAATTGTTTGTAGGGACAAGAAAAAAGCATTTTATTTTATGGCCAAACTCTGTGTTATATTTTTGCCACATTCAGTCTTATTTTACATCTACATCCATACTCCGCAAGCTACCTGACGGTGTGTGGCGGAGGGTACCCTGAGTACCTCTATCGGTTCTCCCTTCTATTCCAGTCTCGTATTGTTCGTGGAAAGAAGGATTGTCGGTATGCTTCTGTGTGGGCTCTAATCTCTCTGATTTTATCCTCATGGTCTCTTCGCGAGATATACGTAGGAGGGAGCAATATACTGCTTGACTCTTCGGTGAAGGTATGTTCTCGAAACTTTATCAAAAGCCCGTACTGAGCTACTGAGCGTCTCTCCTGCAGAGTGTTCCACTGGAGTTTATCTATCATCTCCGTAACGCTTTCGCAATTACTAAATGATCATGTAACGAAGCGCGCTGCTCTCCGTTGGATCTTCGCTATCTCTTCTATCAACCCTATCTGGTACGGATCCCACACTGATGAGCAGTATTCAAGCAGTGTGTGAACAAGCATATGTAACCTACTTCCTTTGTTTTCAGATTGCATTTCCTTAGGATTCTTCCAATGAATCTCAGTCTGGCATCTGCTTTACCGACGATCAACTTTATATGATCATTTGATTTTAAATCACTCCTAATGTGTACTCCCAGATAATTTATGGAATTAACTGCTTCCAGTTGCTGACCTGATATATTGCAGCTAAATGATAAAGGATCTTTCTTTCTATGTATTCACAGCACATTACACTTGTCTACATTGAGATTCAATTGCCATTCTCTGCACCATGCGTCAATTCACTGCAGATCCTCCTGCATTTCAGTACAATTTTCCATCATTGCAACCTCTCGATATACCACAGCATCATCTGCAAAAAGCCTCAGTGAACTTCCGATGTCATCCACGAGGTCATTTATGTATATTGTGAATAGCAACGGTCCTATGACACTCCCCAGTGGCACACCTGAAATCACTCTTACTTCGGAAGACTTCTCTCCATTGAGAATGACGTGCTGCGTTCTGTTATCTAGGAACTCTTCAATCCAATCACACAATTGGTCTGATAGTCTATATACTCTTACTTTGTTCATTAAACGACTGTGGGGAACTGTATCGAACGCCTTGCAGAAGTCAAGAAACACGGCATCTACCTGTGAACCCGTGTCTATGGCCCTTTGAGTCTTGTGGACGAATAGCGCGAGCTGGGTTTCACACAACCGTCTTTTTCGAAACGCATGCTGATTCCTACAGAGTAGATTTCTAGTCTCCAGAAAAGTCATTGTACTCGAACATAATATGTGTTCCAAAATTCTACAACTGATCGACGTTAGAGATATAGTTCTGCACATCTGTTCGACGTCCCTTCTTGAAAACGGGGATGACCTGTGCCCTTTTCCAATCCTTTGGAACACTACGCTCTTCTAGAGACCTACGGTACACCGCTGCAAGAAGGGGGCAAGTTCCTTCGCGTACTCTGTGTAAAATAGAACTGGTATCCCATCAGGTCCAGCGGCCTTTCCTCTTTTGAGCGATTTTAATTGTTTCTCTATCCCTCTGTGTCGTGTATTTCAATCGCCTTCAGACTGCGATACACAGGTACGCTGCACCGCCAGCGATGACGGTAACCACATCGCAGAGGCATTGCTGTGGCACGTTAACACAAGTGAATTTTATTCCATAATTGGTGTTATTTTTGCCCTATTTCTTATTTTTTCAAGTAGTTAATACTATTACCAAATTCGTTATTATTTATTTGCCAAATTCAATGAATTTTTTGCCAAATGTGGTGTATTTTTTTCCAAATTTGATGTACTATTTGCCAATTTCGGTGTATTTTTCTGCCACATCTGATATCATTTTCTGCCAAAGTCGATGTTGTTTTTGCCAAATACAGTGTAATTTTTTGTGCCAAATTTGGTGTTATTTTTCTGAAATATCAGTATTCCGTGTTTTTTTTGCCATAATTGGTGGTGTTCTTTTTTGGCAACTTTTATGTTGTTTCTTGCCAGATTTGGTCATATTCTTCTTGCCAAATTCGGTCCAATTGTTGTTGCCAAATTTGGCCTTGTTCTTCTAGCCAAATTCGGTCTTAATTTTTTTTGCCAGCTTTACTGGTTTTGTTTTGTCAAATTTGATGTTATTTTTTGTGAAATTCACTGATAGTTTTGACCAATTTCGTTTTATTTATTTATTTATTTTGACAAATTTGGTGTTGTTTACTTTGCCCAAATTACATTTTATTTTTGCTAATTTCTGTGCTATTTTAGTTGTCACGTCGATGTTTGTCGTGTGGGAAATGAGCTGTCGGTTTAAGATAACAGTGAAAATATTTTAACTTTCCATGTGGTCCAGACTCAAAAAAGGAAAATTTAGGAAAAAGCAGAATCAAGGAAAATGTTGAAACCCTCAAAATATGAGCAAAAGGATATGTAATTGGCATACATGATTTTTAATCATAATCCTGTCCAATACCTTAAGTCTGTATAAGTGAAGGAATGAAACATACAATACAATGTTTGTACAATAGTAGATGGCAATGAATTTAATCAGTTCTTAAAAAATCACAGATGTCTAACAGCAAGTAAAAACTTGTCAAAAAGAAATTGAGATTCGTATCTGGGTACAAGATAATGGAGCTATTTTCCAATATGCTATGGCCACAAATTATACATCAAAACATGTTTTTGAGAGATCCTTCATTTGTGCACACGCAGGAAAAAGCAAAAATCGATGGACGTGTTGAATTAAATAGGAAACTGTGAAAGGTGTCTGAGTGAAACATGTGGGGGTGTGCGTTTTCCTTCTTTAGCATATGGTTCCACTGCATACTCTGGTGATATGAGTGCAGCAAGCTCTTGTGTATTGCTTGTAAATTTTTGTTTATCCTTGTGCTGAGTGATTGGTTGAAGTGAAGCGTTCTGCAGTATTGCCAATGTATGCCATACGCACTTCGAACTCGTTGCTCGCTATAATGTAAATGCAGCAGGTTTTGTGAAAGCATGTGTATATATAGACAAGTTTTCCTTCACGTGACGTACTTGTTTATACCAGTGAATATGAAATAAAGTTAAGCCTGCTGTGATTTCCATGTTTCGCTGTCCCACCAGTCCATTATATTTATAACAATCTGTCTGTCATCACAACACATTAAACGCCATTGAGGACTGCGACAAAGACAAACAGGCAATCACACAACTGTTTGCTGAATGTGTCCTGGTAATTGTGGTGCTGCACATAGCAAATGGAGTAGCCTACGTTTGCTACAGTTGGTAGAGGCACGATATGTTATGGATTATGTCGACAGGCTCCGAGCATGGTAGTGAAGTGCACATGAGGTATAACTATATAAATTAAACCTGAGTGGAAGTTGCAGTCACTCCACTTGCTATACACCAATCACATCAGCCTTAATTTGAAACAAGCCACCAAGTAAGCTTGCTGTTTATCACCTTATATGGTAGAAGTGGCTGTATTGGCGTGACGTCGCCATGCTATACAGCTGTTGGCTGAAGGTGGAAAACATACATCAGAGATATTACATTTCAGTTTATTTCACCTTCTAGGCTATAAATTTTTGCTATTCTTGAGGTGAACAAAAAATGAAAGAACCATCAAAACTGTGTATATTAAGATATGATTTGTGGCATTAGCATGTTGGGAAATGGCACAATTACCTTGTACATAATTGGCAAAAGTGATAGTCTTTTCAGTTATATACCCTACAGTATTTCCTAATAGGTCTATTACATGACATAAAATTTTGAAATTTCTTTCTTGTTCGTTTACGGTTTTGCGATTTGATCATGTCAGTTGATGTTGATTGTCAGTAAAATTGCTACCTAGGAAGAGAATGATTTATAGCTTCCTTGCCTGTTTATAATTTATAATCCAGTACTTTAGGAATTTTGAATGTTTTGTAGGCTAAGGTCTGTAATCCTAGTGAGCTAAGCAAAGTGTGTTAGTGTGGTTTGGTGGCTGCACTGGCCGTTGAGTGACTAACAAGTCACCAGCCAATAAAAGCTCACTAGCCAGAGATGGCTGATGTTTCCTTGATTCTGTCTGAGCATATTCTGTGAAAGTCAGCATTTGAATTTAAAAGGTTGCCAATTGATATTGTTTCTAAATACGGTACATCGGAAATAACATGCAAAAAGACGAGACTGAGTTATAAGTGGCAAAAGAAAAGGTGGTGATTGTCCCCCTTCATCACGTAATAGCGTGGTCCAGAACACTTTGCATTGATTGCCATGTTTTTGCATTGCTGCCACAGCCTAGCAGTAGTTGCCCCCTTCATCACGTATTGACTTGGTCCAGAACACTTTGCATTGATTGTCGTGTTTTTGCATTGCTGCCACAACCTAGCAGTAGTTGTACATAATTGCGCGATGAAGCTGAACGATGCAAGTTGGGTTGGCAACACTAATCGTGGATTACGTCAGCATTTCCTCTGTTACATCTCCCCTCTATGCAATGGCCAAAAATATTCCCTTGACTCCACCACCACCTGCAGTGTGAATCGTCTGTGTTTTGTGCAACTTGTAACTCGTTTAGTCTCATCAAATGTCAATAGGACGAAAACGGGACGAAGTCGTCAAGTGAGACATCGGGTAAGAATGTAGAATCGAGGTAAACCTTACTAGGAAGAAATGAAAAATCATGGAATTTATAGCATTGATCTTATGGGTTTTTCACAGAGGTTACAAATTTATGGCATGGAAGTGTGAAAACATAAAATCAGAGAATGTAAAATCAAGGTTACACTGTATACACACCACAAAAGTCTCCTTGAGGAGATTAGAAGTCATAATACAGTTTTAATGTTCAGTAACTATCAGCTACGAATATTAGTATACTCTAGTCCTCAGATTTATAACATTTTTATGCAGCAAAACTACAAATTTTGCAATATCTCATAAAATCACTGCTTTGACTAAAAACCATTAATTTCAATTTACTTTTCCTGTTTTCATTTTCACATAATTTTCCTGACCATAGTTATCTATAATGTGGAAGCTGTAGAGCTTAGATGTTTAAAAATATCTTTAACATGTGATTTGCAGAAAATTTAGAATATTCTGTGTCATTTATTGATTTACCTTCATGCATTATTTGTCATAGTATGGTCAGGCCATGTGCAGTACTGAATGTCGTATATTGTATCTTATCTAAATTGAGTAAAAGTTCATTTGAAGAGACACAGTTATAATTTTTCATGAAAATATTGTGTACATTTTCAAGTGTTGAAGTTACCAGGAGCTCTGGGTGTTCTTTAGTGACCATCATTGACTGTGATTTTGGAACGTTGCAGCTATTTTGACAGCCTATAAATCGTAAGAAAGTGGAGACTGGTATAAAGACACGTTAAATTAAAGTTGAGTGATGAACTAAAGAAAGGAATAGGCACTGAAACTAAATAATAACTGCACAGTCCCTGCTGTATTTGTTGAAACTCATTTGCAGCAAAAACTCGCCGATTTTAATGGGTCAGTAGCGAGCTTTCTCATCCTTTCCAGTAGTCCTCCCAGTCTTTTCTGTTTTGTTTTATTGTGCTGAAATAGGAAGGAAGGGTATAGGTACATTTTCCATGTTTGACATTCAAAAGGACCTAGAAGAAAGTACTGGGTCACAAAATAAACCATGCATTGACAGTGTTTCTCCATGTCAGGTAACCAAACACTTAAATTCCAACAAGGTTTATGAATACTATGTGAAGGCAGATTTGCATATCATCATCCAGTTTTGTCCTTGGCATGCAGCAACACAGTGCAGTTAGAAATATTAGGAAACAGAAGGAATATGAGCAGGAAAAAGTGATTATCAAAGTGAAATGTGCTGTGAAAATAACCATTGATGTTAAGCAGCTGCCTTTATTCTTATATTCAGGTGTGTTAAATGACCAAGCTTATTAAGATTAGTTGCATTCAGCACAGTCTGGCCCTACATCTCGAGTTCAGGAAGCTATTTTAGGATTCTAAAGTGAGTTTGACAGAGATGGGGAAGGCCAACAATTCTATCATATTAAAATTATTATTCTTATATTAGCCTGAAATGAATTATGGGAAACTGTGGAAAAGCTAAATCTAAAGACACGAGTAGAGATTTGATATCTGATTCTCATGGATAAGAGTCATGGGGCAAATGCTTCCTGAGGCGGTAAGTGTTATTTTTCATCTCATCCTGTGATGTCTATGCCATTGTTTGTGTAAATTCTGAAAGAAATGAATCTTCCAAAACAGAAGTGGGCATCAAACGCCTACAGAAACACTAGTGCTTATACACGTGCACTGGACAATGATCTGTTGTTGTACCTGTTGCTGTCTAGATTGGCAAACTTGAATATAAATTTGATTGCACAGGAGATAACAGCAACAGTAAAAATCAGCATATGATAAGGAGTCTGTGTGCCAAACTATTAATATACTTGTGCTTTCCCTTTGTTATTGTGCTGTTTGTTCTTGTTCAGTATAGTGTGTCTTTTCCACATTTGTTATGATGGAGGAGCCAATATTAAGTAGAATCCACAAGTCATTTTTGTATAACCAGTATGTATTTTGTCACTCATTTATGTGGGATTCTGGACTAATGAGAACGAGATTAAGGAAATATGTAGATAAGGAAGTGTGTGGAATATTAATACAAGAAATGAATGAGTGTGGTGGAGCTCGAAGCTGTTCTTGAATGTAGAGAAAAAGTGTGTGTGTGTGTGTGTGTATTTGCATTCATCTGTTCATTTTACTTTTCATCAAGAAATATATGTAATTAAAATTGTACTTCTGTTTAAAGGAAAGCAACAGCTACATACACAATGGTTATGTGCCAGAAGAGGAGGAGGAACGACCAAATCATTATGAAAAGCTGAAACAACAGGTGTGGAACATACCACGCAACTTTCTGGAAGTGAAGACTGATGTCTTGGGTAGTGGAACGTATGGTCATGTTGTCAAGGGTACTGTACAGCAGAGAGGGTTCCCAGTGCCTGTTGCTATACATGCTATTGACGGTATGTATTTTTACTACCCGTTCATTACGTTTTATAGTATCTACAATTTTATTCATTTAAAGTTAGAAGACATTTCATTGTGACAAGCACTTGGCATGTCAAAATTACTAAAACATGAAGGAGCATGGTGGTGTTATTGTAACTGCAGTTAATTTATGTGTTGCTGTATGCTGCCTCTGTAGTCTTTTTTTTGTTATTTCATGCTATGTAATACTATGGGTAAGTGGGAAGAAGTGCCTAAAACTAATTACTGTATAATGGCAGAATACTGTTAAGTGAAAGAACCACTTGTTTTAGCTGTCATCTGAGTATAATTCCTACATCTGGATGTAGTGATGATGAAATAGATGAAGTGAATGAACAGATAGATGAAGTTCTGCAATTATTATACCAGGCGACTAGCATGCTGTGGTAGGAGACATAGAAGAAACTGAAGTGACAGAACCGTGAATTAGGGACTAGAAATCAGAGTGGTTAAAGACACACTGACTTCTGCTTGAAAAAAGAGCTGACAATCTCGGACATTATTTCAAAATTACCCAAGAAGCTATGAATGAAACCAGATGATAAACGATGATTTCATATTAACTGCAATATGGTCGGGTAGAAACTCAGATACCAAATCAGTGAAATTAAAACATATGCTGGAGGTGATATATGCAGTGACCATAATGTAGTTACAATGCAATGCAAACTGCAACGAAAAGAAATTGTGAACACAAAGTACAAACTGTGAGGTGGTCTATAAATAAATTAAACGCAGTAACAGAGGAAGCTATTGAAATACAGAAAAATTGCTACTTAAAGACAAACACGTGGGAAAATCAAAATAGGTAGTAGTAAATGTAGCAAACCACACAATTGGTCTCCCAGTAACAGAACTGAGGAAACCTTTGGTAAATGTTCACATCATATTAGTAATAAAACAATGAGAAAATCAAAGGAGAAAATCGCCCAGAATACAATAGACTAAGGAGTTTAGTTAACAGAGAAACAAAAAGCCAAAGAAAGTTACAAGCTATATGTGACAAAATCAATGAAAACTGTACACCCTAAGGAACAAAACCTGTTAAGAAATCATTTTGGAAAACACAAGCAACAAAGGAATTTGATCCAGTTGTAGCTAATAGCCAGTAACCATACATTAAAGAGTTGTATTGTGAGCCAGTACAATTGAAGGACGTAGCAAAGTCAGAAGAAGTTGAACTAGTCGAAATGAGGCCTGAAATTACAAAAACAGCAGTTGAAAAACATTAAATAATATGAAAAATAATAAAACTTGTGGTATTGATAACATAATATGTGAATTGTTATTAGCATTAGATCAAGAAACTAAATGTCTGATCTGTTTATTATTTTCATTGGACATTGAGCATTCTAAGCCATGATTCAAAAATATTAGCAAGAGTAATTACATAGATGCATGAAGAATAGAACTGAAGCTTATTTTTCTGAAGACAAATTTGGCTTCCAAGAAGGCAGAGGCATGATAGAAGCAATCTTAAGCTTTTGCATTAACAGCTGAAGAACATTTTAGAGCTGACAGAAAAATTTATATAAGTTTCATCTGTCCTTTGAAAGCATTAGATACTGTCATCTGGAAAAAACTAACAGAAATTCTAAAAATAACAAGGTAGACTATGAGCACAGAAAAATAATTAAAGAACCAAACAAAGAACAAATAGCTAGAGGTGAGCAATACAGAAAAAGGGCTAGAATTCTTAAAGGCATTAGACAATGATGTAATTTCTCCCCATGTCTTAGGGTGGTGAGCGTTAAACTAGTATAAATTACTCATATAGTAACTCTTAATTCTTTAGCGAGGACTACCTTAGTAAACTTTTTCCGTATAATAATCTCTTTTAGTAATGTTGGAGAACTAAATTTCTTACTTCTTTAGTTGTAACTAAAGTTTGTTGTTGTTGTGGTCTTCAGTCCTGAGACTGGTTTGATGCAGCTCTCCATGCTACTCTATCCTGTGCAAGCTTCTTCATCTCCCAGTACCTACTGCAACCTACATCCTTCTGAATCTGCTTAGTGTATTCATCTCTTGGTCTCCCTCTACGATTTTTACCCTCCACGCTGCCCTCCAATGCTAAATTTGTGATCCCTTGATGCCTCAAAACATATCCTACCAACCGATCCCTTCTTCTAGTCAAGTTGTGCCACAAACTTCTCTTCTCCCCAATCCTATTCAATACCTCCTCATTAGTTACGTGATCTATCCACCTTACCTTCAGCATTCTTCTGTAGCACCACATTTCGAAAGCTTCTATTCTCTTCTTGTCCAAACTAGTTATCGTCCATGTTTCACTTCCATACATGGCTACACTCCATACAAATACTTTCAGAAACGACTTCCTGACACTTAAATCTATACTCGACGTTAACAAATTTCTCTTCTTCAGAAACGATTTCCTTGCCATTGCCAGTCTACATTTTATATCCTCTCTACTTCGACCATCATCAGTTATTTTACTCCCTAAATAGCAAAACTCCTTTACTACTTTAAGTGTCTCATTTCCTAATTTAATTCCCTCAGCATCACCTGATTTAATTTGACTACATTCCATTATCCTCGTTTTGCTTTTGTTGATGTTCATCTTATATCCTCCTTTCAAGACACTGTCCATTCCGTTCAACTGCTCTTCCAAGTCCTTTGCTGTCTCTGACAGAATTACAATGTCATCGGCGAACCTCAAAGTTTTTACTTCTTCTCCATGAATTTTAATACCTACTCCGAATTTTTCTTTTGTTTCCTTTACTGCTTGCTCAATATACAGATTGAATAACATCGGGGAGAGGCTACAACCCTGCCTCACTCCTTTCCCAACCACTGCTTCCCTTTCATGCCCCTCGACTCTTATAACTGCCATCTGGTTTCTGTACAAATTGTAAATAGCCTTTCGCTCCTTGTATTTTACCCCTGCCACCTTCAGAATTTGAAAGAGAGTATTCCAGTTAACGTTGTCAAAAGCTTTCTCTAAGTCTACAAATGCTAGAAACGTAGGTTTGCCTTTTCTTAATTTTTCTTCTAAGATAAGTCGTAAGGTTAGTATTGCCTCACGTGTTCCAACATTTCTATGGAATCCAAACTGATCTTCCCCGAGGTCCGCTTCTACCAGTTTTTCCATTCGTCTGTAAAGAATTCGCGTTAGTGTTTTGCAGCTGTGACTTATTAAACTGATAGTTTGGTAATTTTCACATCTGTCAACACCTGCTTTCTTTGGGATTGGAATTATCATATTCTTCTTGAAGTCTGTGGGTATTTCGCCTGTCTCATACATCTTGCTCACCAGATGGTAGAGTTTTGTCAAGACTGGCTCTCCCAAGGCCAGCAGTAGTTCTAATGGAATGTTGTCTACTCCCGGGGCCTTGTTTCGACTCAGGTCTTTCAGTGCCCTGTCAAACTCTTCACGCAGTATCTTATCTCCCATTTCGTCTTCATCTACATCCTCTTCCATTTCCATAATATTGTCCTCAAGTACATTGCCCTTGTATAAACCCTCTACATACTCCTTCCACCTTTCTGCCTTCCCTTCTTTGCTTAGAACTGGGTTGCCATCTGAGCTCTTGATATTCATACAAGTGGTTCTCTTCTCTCCAAAGGTCTCTTTAATTTTCCTGTAGGCAGTATCTATCTTACCCCTAGTGATATACGACTCTACATCCTTACATTTGTCCTCTAGCCATCCCTGCTTAGCCATTTTGCACTTCCTGTCGATCTCATTTTTGAGACGTTTGTATTCCTTTTTGCCTGCTTCATTTACTGCATTTTTATATTTTCTCCTTTCATCAATTAAATTCAATATTTCTTCTGTTACCCAAGGATTTCTACTAGCCCTCGTCTTTTTACCTACTTGATCCTCTGCTGCCTTCACTACTTCATCCCTCAGAGCTACCCATTCTTCTTCTACTGTATTTCTTTCCCCCATTCCTGTCAATTGTTCCCTTATGCTCTCCCTGAAACTCTCTACAACCTCTGGTTCTTTCAGTTTATCCAGGTCCCATCTCCTTAAATTCCCACCTTTTTGCAGTTTCTTCAGTTTTAATCTGCAGTTCATAACCAATAGATTGTGGTCAGAATCCACATCTGCCCCTGGAAATGTCTTACAATTTAAAACCTGGCTCCTAAATCTCTGTCTTACCATTATATAATCTATCTGATACCTTTTAGTATCTCCAGGATTCTTCCAGGTATACAACCTTCTTTTATGATTCTTGAACCAAGTGTTAGCTATGATTAAGTTATGCTCTGTGCAAAATTCTACAAGGCGGCTTCCTCTTTCATTTCTTCCCCCCAATCCATATTCACCTACTACGTTTCCTTCTCTCCCTTTTCCTACTGACGAATTCCAGTCACCCATGACTATTAAATTTTCGTCTCCCTTCACTACCTGAATAATTTCTTTTATCTCGTCATACATTTCATCAATTTCTTCATCATCTGCAGAGCTAGTTGGCATATAAACTTGTACTACTGTAGTAGGCATGGGCTTTGTGTCTATCTTGGCCACAATAATGCATTCATTATGCTGTTTGTAGTAGCTAACCCGCACTCCTATTTTTTTATTAATTATTAAACCTACTCCTGCATTACCCTTATTTGATTTTGTATTTATAACCCGGTAATCACCTGACCAAAAGTCTTGTTCCTCCTGCCAACGAACTTCACTGATTCCCAGTATATCTAACTTTAACCTATCCATTTCCCTTTTTAAATTTTCTAACCTACCTGCCCGATTAAGGGATCTGACATTCCACGCTCCGATCCGTAGAATGCCAGTTTTCTTTCTCCTGATAACGACGTCCTCTTGAGTAGTCCCCGCCCGGAGATCCGAATGGGGGACTATTTTACCTCCGGAATATTTTACCCAAGAGGACGCCATCATCATTTAATCATACAGTAAAGCTGCATGTCCTTAGGAAAAATTACGGCTGTAGTTTCCCCTTGCTTTCAGCCGTTCGCAGTACCAGCACAGCAAGGCCGTTTTGGTTAATGTTACAAGGCCAGATCAGTCAATCATCCAGACTGTTGCCCCTGCAACTACTGAAAAGGCTGCTGCCCCTCTTCAGGAACCATACGTTTGTCTGGCCTCTCAACAGATACCCCTCCGTTGTGGTTGCACCTATGGTACGGCCATCTGTATCGCTGAGGCATGCAAGCCTCCCCACCAACGGCAAGGTCTATGGTTCATGGGGGAAGTAAAGTAGTAACACCTTTTTAACAAAGAAGTAAGCCATTTCTACACACTATTGGCATGTGCATTTTCTTTCCTCTCAGATTATATTGGCTGTTGGCAGACATTATTCATCACCTTTTGACAAGAATATTGTGTTAGCCTAATTTATACTAGAAATTATTATTAAAATTCAAAGAAATTAAATGATATTGTATTAATGATAAGATTGGTGTATTATGAAAAAGAAACTTGCTAGTAATTGATGAATCTATTGTTAAATCCTTACTGCTGCCAACTGCAGCTGCCATGATTCATTATTGTTGATGGCACATGTTTATTTAAGTGGAATCATATACTCTTTTTTTTTTACAGCTTGAGATATGAGCTAATAGAAACATGGAGGTAGCTAAGGACAATTTAAATGTTAAGAAAAATGAGCTCTACTGTAGCATCATTTGGCTCTGTGTAGGGTCAGAACACAGATGTTTGGAGAGAAGATACCCACTATCTGCAACGAGCAACCAATCATATTGCCAATTTTCAAATTCTGCAGCAACTCTGCAATTGTCTCAGACGCGTGCATCATGCATGAAACTCGACCAGTGGCTTACTACATTCAAAATCTTCATATTGGCATCACAGATGATTTTTGTATTGATAGAAAAGAAATTCTTGCAATTTATGTATAGTTCTGCTTGTGCTCCAGAAGGACAAAGTATGGGTATATGTTCACCGTCTGCAGCCCCTGTGACATTCAGGAATCTGTCAATTCAGTAGAATTTCCTTTTATTCCTTGATATATTTTCTTGCTTCTGTGTCATGGACACATACTGTGGTATTAAGGAATTAAACTGTTTATCACACTGTCAAAAGCTCTTCCAGCAGTAATATGATGGGTGTTAATGAGGTCCCCTGCTACGATATGAAAAGTACCAATGTGGAAGATTCACAGTCCACAAAGAAGTTGCAACCTAGGAGACAAAGCACAGTTACTGTCAGAATTATGCTACAGTAATGCAGGGTGTATATGGCTCGGGAGATCCGGGAAAAACCCGGGAATTTTTTCATCCGGGACAAGTCCGGGAAAAACCCAGGAATTTCTTAGAATTCTGGGATTTTTCATTGTTTTAGATTTCAGTTAAAGTTTTGTAGGTTTGACGTGTGAGATCTGATACTCTGACAAAGAACTTTAGTCCACTACTGCTGAATAATACTGCAGCAATGAAACATAAATCAGGGAATAACACCAAAATAAAAGTTTGGTTGCATAGAAAATGGGTAATTTACACAATGCACAGACCAGTTTGCCGACACCGTAAAGTGTTAAAGGTTTTAGATCGAAGATTATGCAGTACATCCGTAACAAGTAACGTGCATTCAATGTGCGTGACGTCGCAATTGTTTACATTTCTAACAGATCACCAGTAAATATTACGAATAGTGGCTTGAGATGCGTTACTTTCAAAGGAAATTTCCACGCAAGATGATTTATGTTACGTGTGAGAATGTGCAGTGAATTTCTTAAATCACAGGGCGTTATAACTCTCATTCAAAACGTAACACTTTGAGGATCAGCCATTTGAAAAATGTCAGGCCAAGAAGATAAGTCATTTATGCCACTATTTAAAATTTTACCGGCACATTAGTATTTGATATGACTTAACATGTAACTCACACTAAAAAAAGACCGAGCTTCAAGTTAGTTTTCATATTTAATGTTGTTCTTACATAGATAAAAAATTATGCGATCGATGGCAAGAAGTGTAATTGACCTTCAAAAAAATGTGCATAATGTGTTACTGAGTAATGTCACAAGTCTTTTCATGCCAGAACACCTCGACTTTTCTACGCAACTGATAATTATTTTGGCACAATTTTAATTGCCAAATTAGAGCCTGTTAGTAGGTCTACGGACTTCCTATCATTGTAGGACTAATAACAGTGGATGCCAATAGACGATGCAATTCTCGTTCGTACATACACATCTACTTATGAGTTAACTGCTGTAGAAACGCACTTTGCTGAGTTGAGCGAGCTCGGCCTACCTTCGTAACGTACGCGCCGCGGCCTGTCTTTCTTGAAGGCCTCGTGCTCTGAATAACTGCCGTCATTCGCTAGCGAGATCACGTGACATGAGCTATGACTGGCTGACAAAAGTGCACTACTCAACGCAATGTCTATTTTAGAGTTTCCGAAGCTACCGTGCTGTAATTTGTGGAATTTGTGTGTATACTTTCGCAATACGAAAATAAACTCTGTGCATATTGTCTTTCATCAAACATCTTTCCAAACGTTATTGTTTTTCCTGGATTTCGTTTTCTAAAGTGCTGGGACGTCCTCCGCCGGTATAAGACCTTTACGATTCAAAGGACTGATAGGTTTTACAGCTCCCAGGGAAAGTATACTGTTGATTAACACGGATTTTCACCCGCTTTATACGTAATTTCATCCGGGAGAAATCGTGTCTTTAACCGGGAAATCCAGGATTTTTTTTTCTTGTCCACGTAGACACCCTGTAATGGCTCCAGCATACCGAGCAGCAAGTCAAAAGATTCCTTACAAAACCCAAACTGCACTTTGAAATCATTGTTGCCATACATCGCAAATGGGTCTCTTCTCTCCGTTGAAAGCCTTACTCCATACCATTACTCCTTTAGTTCAGTACTCTTGACTGGAAGTCACCAATTTGATTCTCCTATTTCCTCCAATATTTAAGCTGTCATCACAGAAATTTTGCATGGTCTCTGCGGTGCTTGTGCTACAAACAAAAAGTTTGTAGTTTATCATGTTAAACTTGCTACTAATGTTAAAAAGATCATTAATATGCATAAAAGAGAAATTATGGAACATCCCTTGTCATATACCATGGAAGAGGCAAAACTGAATTGTGGTACATTGTCATACGATGCATCACTACACTCTGTTCAACATATATTTAGAAAATTCACTATGTTAATAGGCTGTGGTGTGAGTATCATAATAAATGGAATACAAATGTTTAAGTTTGTGGATGACAGACAGGAATACAAAGTTGAAATTAAAACACAAAAGGCAGAGACAGTAGTGTGCTCCAAGGAATCAGAAAAAGTAAACATTAAAATTAGAAGAAATGAGCTAAAACAGACCTTATCGTACAAATATTATATAATGAGCTAATTGAAGGTGGAAGGGACATAAAAGATACAAAACAAAGAGGTAGGGAGTGGACTTGTTAGGGATACTCATAAAGTTTACATTATCACCTTAAAAAATTTCATAATAAATTTTTTGTTTGTTTGCTGGCATGTCTGCAGTCCTGGTACACATTGAAATCCACATGCAACGGTACTGTTGCATGTCACTATCAGGACCAAACAAACTGCAGCCAAGTGATAAAAGGAGAACTATGCAATAATTGTGTTTGGAAGCTGTGGAAATATTACAGCTGTGTCAAGCCAATCCAGATAGTTAAAGAAGTCACCTGGATTGGTTTGACACAGCTACAACATTTCCGTTGCTACCAAAAATGAATTACTACACAAAGCTTCACTTTATCAGTGGGCTGTGCTGTTTTGTTTCAGTTCCCCTAGTGAATGTACTGTGGTGTGGGGTTTCAGTATGTACCAGGCCTCCAGGCACGTACTTGTAAGGAAAAAAGTTTATAATGTAATTTATTTGATGTCACAATTAAAACATTATGACTAGTGTTTATGAATAAAATGAAAATGTGTCATTAAAAAAATATAAAAATTTAAGTGACGAAAAAACAAGTTAAAAGATGCATCTGGAGCATAACACTCTGTGGGTGCAAAGTGTGGATTCGAAACATACAGGGAATGAAATGCCTTTAATTATGATGTTGGAGACTTCTGTCAAAGCTAAAATGGACAGATAGAATGACGAACCAGATAGTCCATCAAAGAATTGATGAGGAAAAGGAAGTGATGGGGCAAAACTACTGTGGGAAACAATTGAACATAGACAACATGTGGATGGGGCACATAATAAACCACAACCAGTTCCATGTAAACATTCTAAAATGGGCTATACAAGGAAAAAAACCACAGGGAACCCCTCAGTTGGCATTTGTAAAAAAGGCTGTAATGTGAGCCAATAAGTATGCCAAAATGGAGGAGTTAGTTTGTAATAGATCCAAATGGAGAGCTGCCAATCAACTGAAATCTAAATGGTGAAGAAAAGTGCTATGTTTTCTTCATTACTGTAAAATTTGCTTCCCAGAGTTATTAAGAATATCATCTTTGGTGTTAATTTTTGTAACATAAAAGTGGGGACAGGGACTTTAACAGTTTGTTGTTTTTATTTGGTTCATATTATGTATGGTGGTCATTAAAAATGAATGTTACAAAATTAGATAAACTAAGTCAATGAATTTACGCATACTTTATGATGTACAAGAGAACTCACAGTATACATCTGTTGCTTTTGTACTATCTGTGGACTTGCTTTCTCAAAGATGAGAGGTATCTGTAGGTTTCTCCTGACAGTTCTTTGTTTGATGCCAAGGAACAAAATTGGACGTTGTGGTGCATAAGCAACAGTTTGCGATTTTCCTGGAGTGATAACTGCAATAATCTTAGATAAAAATATTCCGCACGTCCAGGGCCTCGCTGCAATGGAGCATTTCCTTTCACGCCAATCACCTGCCACCCTACCTAAAACCTCTTTCCTCATTACCTTAGCCAGCTTCATCCTGACCCACAACTTCTTCACTTTTGAAGGCCAGACGTACCAACAATTAAAGGGAACAGTCATGGGTACCAGGATGGCCCCCTCGTACGCCAACCTATTCAAGGGTCGCTTAGAGTAAGCCTTCTTGGTTACCCAGGCCTGCCAACCCAAAGTTTGGTACAGATTTATTGATAACATCTTCATGATCTGGACTCACAGTGAAGAACTACTCCAGAATTTCCTCTCCAACCTCAACTCCTTTGGTTCCATCAGATTCACCTGGTCCTACTCCAAACCCCATGCCACTTTCCTTGACGTTGACCTCCATCTGTCCAATGGCCAGCTTCACACGTCCGTCCACATCAAACCCACCAACAAGCAACAGTACCTCCATTATGACAACTGCCACCCATTCCACATCAAACGGTCCCTTCCCTACAGCCTAGGTCTTCGTGGCAATCCCTGAACCATTACACCAACAATCTGAAAACAGCTTTCGCATCCCGCAACTACCCTCCCGACCTGGTACAGAAGCAAATAACCAGAGCCACTTCCTCATCCCCTCAAGCCCAGAACCTCCCACAGAAGAACCACAAAAGTGCCCCACTTGTGACAGGATACTTTCCGGGACTGGATCAGACTCTGAATGAGGCTCTCCAGCAGGGATACGACTTCCTCAAATCCTGCCCTGAAATGAGATCCATCCTTCATGAAATCCTCCCCACTCCACCAAGAGTGTCTTTCCGCCGTCCACCTAACCTTCGTAACCTCTTAGTTCATCCCTATGAAATCCCCAAACCACCTTCCCTACCCTCTGGCTCCTACCCTTGTAACCGCCCCTGTCAGAACTCCGGAGATGGGAACTTGCCCTTCAGTATATCCTCTCTTCTCGTTATCCGCCAGGCCTCAACCTCCGCTAATTTCAAGTTGCTGCCGCTCATACCTCACCTGTCTTTCAGCAACATCTTTGTCTCTGTACTTCTGCCTCGACTGACATCTCTGCCGAAACTCTTTGCCTTCTCAAATGTCTGCTTGTGTCTGTGTATGTGCGGTTGGATATGGGTGTGTGTGCGAGTGTATACCTGTCCTTTTTCCCCCTAAGGTAAGTCTTTCCGCTCCCGGGATTGGAATGACTCCTTACCCTCTCCCTTAAAACCCACATCCTTTCGTCTTTCCCTCTCCTTCCCTCTTTCCTGATGAAGCAACCATTGCTTGCGAAAGCTTGAATTTTGTGTGTATGTTTGTGTTTGTTTGTGTCTATCGACCTGCCAGTGCTTTCGTTTGGTAAGTCACATCATCTTTGTTTTTAGATATATTTTTCCCACGTGGAATGTTTCCCTCTATTATATCCTTATTACAGAGTAAGAAATTCACAATTGGACTACCTGCACTAACAGTCAATAAAATTTGATATATGTGGCAACCCAGTTGTTCACCGAACCCAAATGTATAATAATTCTTTGAGGTGGCTGTGATGATGCAGTCTATTTCTTAAAACTAGAGTAAAGGCTGACACAGAAACAATTAGTTGCATAAGTGGTACAATGAACCGTGCTTGTCTAAATCACTGACGTACTGCTATGTTTTCCCCAATGTTAGACAGTTCAGATCTGGAGGTTGTAAAAAGTCTTTGTAATCATTATTTGGACAATAAGGTAAACTAATGTAGCTGCAAAGTTCCTAGACGTGAGAGACAGTGCTATTTCATGGATTAAATTAGAAACCTTTCCGTAAGGCACTATTGTTGGTGATTTTACAGTTAGATGAGTTCGCCTTACCAAGCAAGGTCTTTCTGAGATATATTTAGTTTGGTATAGCACACTAAGAAGTTTTGGTGTTGTTGTGCGCAAAGAGAATCATTATTGTAGCTAAACAGTGCATAAAAATGGGGTAGGTATTAATTAACAAATGCTATATTGATTACCCTTACTGATTCCAAAAGATTCCACACCAGATACATTTCATAAGGTAGTTTCTGAGGTAAGGCAAAATATGTGTTTTGCATAATATCATTTATGTTAAGCACCTTAAACTCTACATTCTCATGGTGAAGAAAAGTGCTATGTTTTCCTCATTACTGTAAAATTTGCTTACCAGAGTTATTGACTGTAACACTCTTTTGGCACTGAAATTTCAAAAAAATGTGAAGTATTTTGTTAACTCTTAAATTAAACAGTCTGTTGTTTTATGTTGCCTTCAGTAACTTTCACTTTAATGATGATGAAGAATACTTCCTTACATTATAAACTTCCTTTCTCGTAATGGAGAAAACCAGTAAATATTGGTATTATTACTCATATGGCCTTGCATAATGAGTTTAATGAATGGTTCAATAAATATGTTTCAGATGTTTCCCTTGAGGGAGGTCTGAGGAAAAACATGTTGAAAGATCTAGATGTTTTAATTAGGGTGGGCACAAACCTGAATGTTGTCCATTTAGTTGGACTATGTGAAACCCCAGAGATGTTGTTTGTTGTACTGGAGCATCATCCTGCATCCCTGAAAGACATTTTGCTGGAAAGCAGGCAGCAGCAGCATTTGGAAAAAGCCCAATCAAGAATATGTTCACTTCCTGAGCAACACATTCTCGAAGTAATTGTTGGTATTGCACATGCTATGGATCACCTCACCTCTAGGAAGGTAAGACGTACTTCTTGAAATGCTCTTTGCAGTCATATTGGTTACAACAGAAATATTCTCAGGTTTATAATACGGCCACTTTACTAGCAATGGCAACCATCTTGAATGAAATATGTGTAGCTGTCTAGATGTGTTACTTCTTCCTTTAGAGTTTTTCCTTAAATAAAGTATAAAATAAATACTTCAATATTTGGGACTTGTCCTGTGTTTGGCCTCTAGTTTTATGACATAAATGTTTTAGATAGCTGCTTTTCTTTTTACATGAATCCTTAATAAGTGCCACAGAGTCCAAATGCTTTGATGTCAACAAGTGTTTGTCGTAGTTTTATATCTGTTTGTGTTCAGTTCTCTAGTGGCTTCTTTGCTGTTGGGAGGATAATGGACTAATTTGTCTCACATGTACTTAGCTTGAGACAGCTGACGTAATAGTAGGCACAGGCAGCACTATTTCGTTAATATACCACAACATGCACCACTAACAGGATCAATACAAAAGTAACCACTGAAAGCACTTTTACTGTAATCAGTCTAGTTCTCACATGGTTGTCCAGGGTGAGCAAATGTACCACACTATTTGCGAGCCAATTCACAACCAGTAATCAAGATTGAAGTCACCTTGTACCAGTGTAAACAGTCCAGTCAGTAGTATAGTGAAATACCAAATACAAGGTAGGCTCATCATAGGCAAACTGTTTATGGCATGTAAAGGATGGCTTCATAGAAAAGAGCAAACTGGTCTTATTCTGCTGTACCACCAGTTAGTAAGCAGCTTGTCACCAGAGGCCTGCCCGACACAACAGTCTCTGCCGATGGGCCCTGCTGGCATGCACTGTATCCACTAGACCCCATTCTGAAGGGGTATGCAATATACAGTCCATAGCGATATCCCAGTTTGGTGGGATTTCTCTGTATTTCCATCAGTTTTAAATAACATGCCAGATGGGGAAATAACATACCTCTCCCTTTGTGTGCACAAATGGGCAGATGGCCTGTTCTGGAGTCATTGGTAGCCCAGCCAATGGTTCTGGCACCAGGGAATGAAAGGAGGATGGTGGTAGGGTCTGGTAGTGTGATGGTAGGTGGGATATCTACCTCTCCTAAGGGTGGCAGTATGGACAGCACTTTTCAGGCATTCAGTGCTGGGACCTGGCTTCACTACCTCTGGGCTGTAACCTGTCATGAGCTTCAATAAGTTGCCTATCTGAAATTTACCTTGCCTCAAGGAGCATGTATGGTGTCACTAGTTACGGGGTCACATTGTGGTTAGCTCAACCTCCATAGACTCATCAAGGGTATCCTGTCTCCATTGTGCAGACTGAGCATCGGGATAGAAGTCATAATATTACGTAGGAGGAGAGAGAGAGGAAGGAGCAGCAGGTATGACGTATGAGCCTGGTTAGGGGCAGGGCAGTTGGAGGCCTTATATGGTGGCTGTTAGGGGGCATGGTGTTGTCTTGCTGTTGCAGCTGCAGCTTGTTATGGAGCAGCATGTACCAGCTTTGGCCAGTTCTGTCTTAAAATAATTGGTGCCCCTGATGACACACAGTGTCACCTCACATGCTTTGTGGCATTCTTGGGCCTTGCCAAGCCATTCGCTTTAGGCCTGCTGTGAAATGGTGCTTGCGTCATTTGCAATATCTCTGCAGACAGTGGATATCGATGGGGGTGGATCAATATCGTGCAAGGGAAACTCCCGGAGACTTCCTAAAATGACATCATTGGCATCATTTTTGTTGTCTGGATTGTGAATTTTCTAACCAGCTGCTCATCATTTGAGTTAGATGGTGGCTGTAATGCAGGAAAGATCAGGTTTGAAATGCCATTTCAGTGAACAACCAGTCAGCCTTAGATGAGACATATTGTCAGCCATTGGCTGATAGTTTGGTGTCATACTTTCTTCCCTCTGTGGCAGATATGCTCATTAGGGCCCATATTGTGGTGTAGGTATATGTTGAGGTCATATAGCCACACTGCACCTTTGAATTGTCTGACATAATCAGTATGCAACAGCCATCATAGTGTGCTCTGTTTTTTGTTATGGTGGAAACTGCTGTGGTACAGCTGCTCAATTCTGGGCTCATGTTGGACACAAACGGATTGTCCTCACACTCTCTTTGTTAGTGTCTGGCAACTTGCCAACACAGCCATGTGAGTCACCCCCTTTGGAGTCGGTGTAATAGCTGGAGGATGTGTGTCCAGAGCAAGAATGGAAAGAGGGCTTGACTTTCTGTGTTTTCTGTTTCTACCATGAGGACACTGCCCCTGGCATTTATACAGTATCAAATGAAGAAGTAGCTGTGATATGTCGGATCTGCTGTTTTTGGCAACTGCACTGGCCCTTTATGTCTTACCAGCAACAACAGTCTTTGAATTAGTGTGTTCTGCCCCATTGATTGGGCTACTTCATGGTCCATGGTGGGAAATATATCTAGTTCTATTCATGTTAAAAACAATTCTTTGTCTTGCCCCACTGGTAGGTGAGACAGCACATCCAGGTTAGTGTACTTGGAGGTGAATGTCATAATGCCAATTGCTAAAGAAAAGGGTGAGACACTGTTGTCATGCTGATTTCTATGGGGGTCTTCAATCAATAGTTGAACAGGATGAACAGTAATGTGACTTATAATTGGATTAAATTTCATGTTGTATAAGTAGATGTGGAACATTTTCACTCTGTAAATTACAGCCAGTATATCCTTTTCTCTTTGTGAGTAGTTTGCCTGTTTTGCTGATAACATTTTGGAGGCATACAAAATTGGTTGCTTGGTGCCATCTGCATTTTTGTATAACCATACTGTCCTAATAATTTGCTGTGATGCATCAGTGGCTAACTTATGGGGATTGGGGCAGGGGGTTGCAAAGACAGGGAACATACCTTAAGCACTTTTTTAAATGTGTGAAAGCTGCCTGGAAAACAGTAGACCACTATCAACTCACACTTCTTTTGCATAGCTAGTTGAGGGGATACATCATCTGAGGTATGAATTTGCTATGTGTTACTTTCCCCAGAAATAATAGTACTGTATTTGTTTCAGGTTTTTGGACATGGAAGATTTTTTTGACGACACTATTTCACTGTTGATTTGAACCCTACTTTACTTAATGTGTTTTATGTATTTAAGAAAGAAACTACATTTATCCAAATTATAGCATAACCTGTTAGAAGTGAGCCAGTTAAAGAGTGCTTGTAAATTTTTAAGGTGGTACTCTCATATGCTCCCTGTTAAAAGATAATCCAGGTAGTTTACACATTGAGGGATTCCGTTCATGAGTTGTTCCAAGAACCCTTAAAATGTGACTGCTGCCCTTGTAATTCCAAAATGTAATCTGTAGTACCTATACATTTCATAAACCTCATTTGCTACAGGGATCTGCTCAGTTTTCATGTCAAATGGCAACTACAAATAAGCATGTGCTAGATCTTATATACGTATAGACCCATTAGGTTTCTTAATTGTGATCATTAATGGGTTCAATTGACTAACAGTTCCATTATTACTAACTTCCATATGGTGACTGGCACTAGACAAGGTCTGTAAAGCTGTGACTGAGTGGAGGATTTGGCAGCCAGACTGTGATTTTTTTGTGTGTGTGTGTGTGTGTGTGTGTGTGTGTGTGTGTGTGTGTGTGTGAGAGAGAGAGAGAGAGAGAGAGAGAGAGAGAGAGAGAGAGAGAGAGAGAGAGAGAGAGAGAGAGATGCATTTGCTTGAGTGTATGTGTGTGTGTTGTCTAATTCTGATGAAGACCTTTTCGGCTAAAAGCTTACTTGTTTGACAGACTTTTTGTTGTGCCTATCAGTGACACATCATCTCCGCTCTATGGCGAGTAGTAATCTATCCTTTTCATAATACTGTAATTGTTTGTAATCTTGACATAATGCTGCCAGATCATTGTGCAGTATGGAACGCGGGATTAGATTTTTATTCTTCTTAACCTGGAACCAAACAGCAAAAAAGCATCAGGTGCAAAAATGTTAGGAGCACAGGTGAAGCTACTACTAAGGAAATTAGTGTTCTTCATATGCTTTTGTACTTAGGTTGCACCATAATATGGCCTTGTAATGGTATCATTTGTTCTCTGTGTGAAATCACTCGCTGCTGAGCTGATTGGAACGGTGCAAGGCCCGGATGCTCGTATGTGTCAGAACTGATGAGAGACACTGCCAATCTCGCATCTCCCTGGAACTGCGCTTTGCTAGCGATGGTGTCCAGCAGGATTAGTAACTGACTGAGAGTTCCCACATCCGCTATGGGCACCAGCCTGATGCTGCAAAGTGACATTGTGTTCTGGTGTTGCCACTCAGTGGACCGTACAAACAGTGGTCTGGTGTTCTCTCTTGGTGCACACGTTGAATAATGTGTTCTGCTGTCTTCATTGTTTGTGGCTATGCTTGTCAAAACAGTCCAGGCTTGACTCACATGATTTACACTACATTGTTTAATATGAAACAGGTCTTTGACAATTTGGTGATGGACTGGTGCTTAATTGAAGCCGTATCAGCTGAATGGAATCAACTTTGTACCTACCAGTGTTGATGGGGTTTTAGTACTGGCTGCTGCTTCTCTATACTGTGGTGTATGTTGTCACTTTGTTCTATGATGGTGTGTCGGCACTGGAGAATGAACTATCTTCATCCAGTGATTTGCTGGAAACAATGTTGCTGGATACTACCTTATTTGATGCCATTGTCAGTGCTCCAATTGCGGCCAATGTTATCTGAAATGACTGAGCAATTTTTAGAACATCACTAAGTTTTGGATCTGATTTGCTTAATAGCTTGGTGCCTGCTCTGTGATTAGGCACAGATTCCATTACTATGTTTCAGATCAAAGGTTCAATATATTATATGTCATGGGCTTGACATTTAAAACTACATTGCCAACTAAGACTCTGTAAGTCAGCCATGCAGGATGTGTAAGACTTGACCACTTTTCTTATGGTGCTGATTGAATAGTAGGTGAGCAGGTAGTAAATGCACTTGGTGCCCATAATGTTCAGACAGCAAAGTGCATATATCAGAAGATGACAAACTACTAGGGTGCACAGGAGGTTACAACTTTTAGTCGACCTTATGTACTCATTACTATAAGAAAATAGTGCTTTGGTGTGACAAATAGGGTCATTAATATCACTTACCTGGAAATATAGCAAAAAATGACGGACATAAGTTTCCCAGCTCTCCTTCGACATGTTGAAACTTGAGAAAGTTGTATGGGCAGATGGGGGTTGGGGGGTTGTAGGGGAGGAGGGGGGGGGGGGGGGAGTGAACGTGTTGTGCCTATCTTTTGTGTCAGGTGTTGTAGCAGCTTATTGTACTGCAGTTGTTGCTGTTCCAGACGTTGTTGTTGTTGTTTTTGCTGCTGTTGCTGTTGCTCTTGTTTTTCCAGTGTCAATTGCTGCTGCAGTTTTTGTCAGTTTTTGTTCTGGAGTTGTAGCTTTTGTTGCCACATCAGTACTTCTCAATCCATGATGTTTCAGTTCATGCACATGTCTTGGTCCTCTGCACCAATTGAATATATTGCTAAGTGTACCATTTAAGTTCATTACAAGAGTGAGTGATCAGTCACTAGTCTTATTTGCACATGGTTGCCAAGTATCAATAAAAGTACCACCAGTAAACGGAACCAAAATAATTATAAACCAGTGCAAGGGGCAAACAATTTTTGGTGCATAACTAATGCCTTAATAGAACAGACAAAGCTGTTTTGGCTTGCTACATTGGTGGTTTTATCATTTTCCTTTCACCAGAGACTTTGCACAGTGCAGCCATTTCTAACAATGGCCCTGTTGGCATGTGCCCAATCCCCTAGGCCCAACTGCACCCCATCTGGCTTCAGTTCAAACATCCCTGCATCTTCAATGGTGTTGGATGGAGATATAATAGTCATTTCAGCAGTTATAGTGCCATATTTGAACCAGGACATAGCTTTAGACATAAAAGGAGCTGTGAGCTTAAAACCCTTCCTCCTTTATTAATTGTTGCATCAAATTTTGGGAAAATTGCTGAATGTACATAACTTACTGCCATAATAATTTGATCTAAAGTCCTCTGAAAATATTCGGTTTTAAGATTGTCATGAGATTCTGAACTGAAATATCATGGTAGCTAATTGTGAACATGTGGCAGTTTTCCATGCCTTTTATGAAACTGTAAAACAAGTTTCTGTAAGACTGTAGTATGTTATACAAAAAGATCTTGATATAACTAATGCCTCTATAATTTGTGTTGGCATATAAATTTTCAAGTGGATGTAATGTTGTGTACTTATATTTGAACCTTTCTTCTGGTATCTTGTTATGTTGTTGTACGGTAGGTAGTAGCTGTAGAAAAGAGTACTGTAATTGAGTCTGAACTGGTTTGTTTCTTACTTGTATGCTCCGTCGCTTATCTGCACAATATGTTGTTATGTTATGGAATGAGAGAATTTACAGGTATTCACTCTTTATGTAAAATGTAACAAAAAGGCATGGCGTCATTAGTCACACATAAATTAGGAAAATATGGTACATGGATATGGGTCTAGATGCTCTGTATTTTAATGTTAGAATTCATTTTCTGTAACTTTTCATAGTACATTAATGACGAAAAGTGCGCAGAACGTACTAGCATACCACATGAAACTCTTTCTTACATGAAATGTACAAAATGCCCTCCATTAGCATTGATACATGCATCAGCTGACCATCACATTAAATCCCAGATGAGCTGATTGCATATGGTTTGGTAGCCTTCTGCAGTACGGGAATCTTGCATCTTATACTGGGATTTAATACACGAAAGCTCTCAAATACCTCAACACATCAAGTTTGGGGTCCAGAGAATATGGAGAGGAGAGAATTCATTCACCTTTTCCTATCCATATGTTTTGTAATTTGGTATATACGTTGCTGAGGTCAATATGAAAAGATTCACACCCAGGTAAAGAGACCACAACAAGTTTATTAATAATAACATAAAAGTACATTTTTTTTGTTTTTGAAACAATGACATGGATTCAACACAAAAGTAATTTTCCTCAAATCTCTCTTGATGAAACACTTCCAGTTGTGATAACCGAAGTACAAATAGTGTACCATATAGAATCACAAATTCACGGAAAAGTAACAGAAAGTCTAAGTCTGAAAGACCACACTGTCAAATGATGGTCTCTGAATCCAAACACACTAGTTGGCCATGATACTATGTTCTGGATACCTGATTGTTGAGGCCAATTATGCGTGTCAATGACAAGAAGACTTACAGCTCCAAGTTATTACATAGAAGGTAGTCCCAGGTTGGCAGGCTGGCTACAACTTTGTCCGAGGTCAGTGTCGGAACAGCAGGACACTTCACAAAGAGACTCTAATTGAGAAACCATGGCAGTAGTTGGTGTAACTTGAGAGTGCACTCCCTAGGTAATGGATACAGCATAACCTGCTAGCGAGCATCGGGCATTGTGGAGGTAAAATAGTGTCTGCAATTGCAACGCCACACTCATAGATGCTTGCTCTGCTGGCAGCAAACAAGGCACCTCATGTGGTGACTACCTAAGATACTGTGGACAACAAATTGACTTGCTGTTGGTGACAGGAAAGCTTACTAACATGAAAGGCAAGTACAGATGATTGTTTGGCCTGCAGGCACTTGGGCTGGTTGTGGCATGTGATGCTTGAAGTTTGGCCACATGCTAGATGTAAACCTGGTTGGCAAGTGGGCAAGACACAGCAGAACCTATTATTTAGAAGCCAGTATGCATATGAAATGAGGAGTTCTCTTGTGTTGAAAGTGCATGTTTTGTCACACTAATAAAGGCCCATCTTCTAGTAGTTAATGTGAAGTATTCCATAAAAAAGCCTTTTTGGTTCCTCTGTTGTGCATTAAGAGGTGTAGAAAATGAGTACTGACATGGAAATAAAGTGTGTCTGGATCTGTGTCCATTTAACATATTGTCATCTTGTATGTGTGAGAAGTATGTCCTTAAGATTTGGTTGTATGTTTTGATACCCCCTGAATGGGCCATTTGTGCATTAGAGTATGCAGTACTGAAAAACAGTGTAATAAAAGCAGTATGTTATTCTTTTACCTTGTGCATGTTATAATTTTCCGAGTAAAATGTTGCCCCTGCAATAAGAGGTGCTGTGAAGAAGAAATGTGTTTAATCTCAACTTTTATGTATGTCAGACTCAATTTTTTGATGAGGTGAGTTATCAAAGACTTTTTCGTTTCATAATTGACCACCTGCTATTAGTGATATGTAATTCTAAAAAAAGAGAGAGAGAGAGAGAGAGAGAGAGAAAGTATTGCAAACAAAGAAAAAGGCCCACTCATCTTCAAACATTAACATAGGACACAAACTTACACATGCCAGAAATACTACTTTAATGAAGCACTGTGACTGTCTTGTAAGTTTTCTAAAATTGTACATTTCAGCCTCGAGTCACAGCCGGCCGGTGTGGGCGAGCGGTTCTAGGCGCTTCAGTCTGGAACCGTGACCGCTATGGTCGCATGTTCGAATCCTGCGTCAGGGTAGTTAGGTTTAAGTAGTTCTAAGTTCTAGGGGACTGATGACCTCAGATGTTAAGTCCCATAGTGCTCAGAGCCATTTGAACCTCAAGTTACACAAATGGTGTCAGTACCAGTTTGAACTTTTTACCAATTCGTTATCAGATTGTAGGAATGCATTACATAGTAATTCATCAACTGAAGGGGCCTGTAGAGGTACACACAATGTGAGATGGAACTGGTAATGTGACTGGAGTTTGAAATACAAGGGTTGGAACTTAAATAGTGGCAATTATTTATTCACAACTGATACAAAAGTTACATGTTTGCACCTGTTACTGTCCTTCAGAGTTTCACCAACATTGTGTAGAACCTGTTGCCAGCAATGTGGAAGGCATAGTACACTGTTAGCAGAGCCTGTTCTGCTGATGGTGCGAATGGAGCGGTCTACTGCCTGTTGAATCTCTGGAACAGTTCTGAAGCGAATGCCACGAAGTTGTTCCTTCATTTTTGGAATCAAATCAAAGTCACAAGAACTTAAGTCCGGGGAGTATGGTGGATGGTACAGTACTTCCCAGTCCCATCGATGGAACAGAGCAGCCACAGCTTGTGCTGTATGCGCCTACGCATTGTCATACAAATTGATGGGTGGGTTGCGCAGAAAGTGTCGTCGCTTCTTTCGCAAAGCTGGCTGCAAGTGATGCTCCAAAAAAGAACAGTAATACTGTACATTGACGGTCTGCCATGGAGGAATGTAATGTGTTAGGATAACACCATCACAGTCGTACACGAGAATCACCATACCTTTCACAATACTGGGGCTCTGACACACTTTCGACTTTCACGGCGACCCATAATGACACCATTCATTGGATTGGCATTTCAGTTTTGGCTCCTACCATGTGGCCCATGTCCCAACCAGTGTTTGAAAACATAGTGACACCGTTACGTTAGACAGCTCGCTCACAAGTGACTGTTTTTCCCTCAATTGCGTGCACGCTGGTGACATGGGTCGGGCGAGTCCGTTTGCTCGGAGGTAAGGTAGGTATGTCAGCAACCTGTGCTATCAGCAACAATAGTAGATTCCATTGCATAGTGTCACCACAGCAGTGTTGCCACTATTTAAGTTCTGACTTATTATATATAATAAAAATTAACATAAAAATCATTCTGTCTCAAGTTAAATAACAGTGCCTTACTTGTGAACATATTGTTATGATATGCTACAATTGTTACGATAAACTTTTCCATTTACATATTTCTGTATTGTGTGAATCAGGCTTTACTAATTGCAAGACATGCGTGAAAATGATAAAATATTGTGTTTCTCGTGTATAATTTTTTGCACTTGTTAGATTATGTACCGGCAGTTAAAGATCTTTCTCCATTACTAGTCATTAAATTCAGTAAATGATGTTTTAATCAACACCTTTGAAGTGTAGCTGCATATGAAAGTTAGTTGACAGTAATTAAATTTAAGATTTTCCAAGTTAAATTTCATTTGTTTTTGTTTCAGATTTTACACAAACAGTTGTGTGCGCGAAATATTTTAATGGCTGATGGAATGATACCAAAAGTTTGTGGATTTGGAATTGCCCAGTACACAAAAAATGGAATTGTAAGTGAGCTAAATAAATTTCTCAATCTCTGTCTGCCATCATATCTTTATAAAGTCTCTCTCACATTAGTCCCAACAAAATGTGTATTTCAACCATCTGATTTTAATAATGTTAAATATTGAAAACAATTGTAGATACTATAATCCATGTGACAAAGAGCCTCAACAGTTAAGGTATACTCGGCATATATGACTCAACCGATCTGTATGTCACTATGGCAATGCCACTGTGTTGCTGCAGCTTCATAGCCGACTATTGTGTCAGTCACATAGATTCAGTACTGCTAGCACCTATTTGTGCTTCATATTTGAAAGCTTGCAACAGCACTGCCAGCTGTTGGAACTCTTATATTGCTGCATCGAGTGTAGGAAGGAGGCCACGCGGTGTAGCTGCGCAGTCTAAGGCGCCTTGCCATGGTTTGTGCATATTCCCCCGTCGGAGGTTAAAGTCCTCCCTCAGGCATGGGTGTGTGTTGTCCTTAGCATAAGTCAGTTTAAGTTAGGTTAAGTAGTGTGTAAGCCTAGGGATTGATGACCTCAGCAGTTTGGTCCCATAATAACTTACCACAAATTTCCAAATATAGGAAGAAGTGTAAGTCCTATCGTGCCCCAGAGAAGCAAATGGAAACAAGTACTAAGCTAACAATTTGTAGGGTGGAAATGAGGAAGAAAATTTCTTGTGAGCTAGGAAAGTGGACAGCGAACGAGTCATAATTCCTGATCGCAATTGACATCCTTTTAAGCAGCTCTTAATCTGCCTTTGACCTTACATGTACACTGTGTGAGTAGCTTAGCTTGTTTTCATTTTTTTATGTGATATAAATTTCTCCTACATGTTCGTGTAACACATGCTTCTGTGGTTTTTTTCTTCATTTAACAGCTCATCACACATGTAACTGCATTGAAGCATCTGCTAATATTTGACAAAAATCACATAATAAAATTAGTCCCATGTCATATCTTATCTGGAAGATGCCTTTTGGGACGTTTCAGAAAAAAGTGGACACTTAAAGTAGGACAGGTCTGGTGGCCTAGCTTATGAAATTGTTGACAGTGAAATTGACTTCTGACTTTTAATAGTGTGTGGCATAAATATTTCATAACTACATGTAGCCTGGTTGTAGATGCCTCATAGTACAGATATAGCCTTATATTAAAACAACAGTGGCACATGTGAAGAAGGCATCACATTCGCATTTACACATTCACCAGTGTTCGGAGATACAGCCAATATTGCAACCTCTCGACTTTGTGGATTTCAGTGATTAACTAATGCATAAAATTTGCCATCTTTTATCTGTCAAAGTAGCATTTCTGATAGTGTCCAGTTCATGTATTTTCATTATATGGCCTCAGTCCAAAACTGGTATGCTTATTTCCTGTTGCACATATTCTTATGGAACAATTTTGCTCAGCACATTACCGTGATGTCATCAGAATGTGTGCAAGCACCACAAATGATAGATGATCACAAGAGGGGTAAGAGACAAGATCTCAGACATGTGGAACATACCCTCTCTAAAGTCTTACTGCCACTGTGATGCATGTGGGCTACTTTATTAAGAGTTTACGGCGAGTACCTGATTAAAATGACTCTTCTGGCACCAGGTCTATAAAATTTGTTTTACAAGCTGGGATTGTAAGAAATAGTAGTTAGGCAGAACTGTAAGAAGAACTGTGAAGAAGGTACTGTGATTGAGTGAAATGATGCACTGATAAGACACTGGACAAGTAGGATGGCACTGGAAATCCCCTTATGGCTGTCGAGTTTTAGGTTTTTTGTGAATTCCCTAAATCACTTAAGGCAATTGCTGGAATGGTCCCTTTGAAAGGACATAGCCTATTTTCTTCCCGAGTCCAACCTTATGCCCTGTTCATGATGTGTGCATTGCTGACAGGACATTAAACTGTAATCTTCCTCCCGTCTATGATATTATTCCACTGATACAGATGTCTAGTTGGATGAAAATCTACTAAAAAAAAGAAGTGCGAGAATCGGTAGCTGAATCAATTTTCATTATTAGCATTTAATTTTCTGGACATTCAGCACCATGATAGTGTACTTCTTATTATGTTACCTGCATTGTTGAAAATGCCATTTGATGAATGGTCACCTTACAGATATCAGAACTGTATTTGTAGCTTGCTATAAGAGCCAGATTGAGTTTAATAAGAAACTTGATGTTCTTTAAGGCCGCATAACATTGAGTATGAGGCAAACAACTGAATTTAAAGTACTTAGATGTGTACATCCCTTCAATTTAAATTTTCTTTTCAGTGAGTTATGGGACAGAAAGAGAAAAAAAGTAGTTCCTAAAGATACAGAAAAAGAGTACCTAATTGGCTGACTCAGTAGGTCTCTTGTATTGTCAAAATTAATTCAGTTCAAATGGCACAACTTTATTTTAGGTATTTCTCAAATAGTAGTTCATAATTGTACTATCATTCACAATTTTTCTCTCAGGCTCTTGTTTTATCGGCAACTTGTCTGTTTTATTGAGGTCTGAATGAAAGTACAAAACAGAACATAAAATACAGCAATTAGTGCCATAATTCTTTGGGCATGAAAAATTGATTTTAAATATGTTAATGGGGAGTCCTGGGTGGAATATAAATAATGGAAGGAGTAAAGGTAATAACTCACTGTGTAGTTGAGGCACTTAGTGGGAGACCGTGAGGTAGGAAAGGGGAGGAAAGCATGGTTGATGGCTGGGAGGTAGAGACTAAGAAGCAGAACTATTATCTAAGTAGTTTAGAGAAACTGTTACAGTGGTGCTGGTGTATGATGTGACTGCTTTTAAGGTGAGCCTGCCTCTGATAGGATAGGATAGAATAGGAGAGGATATGCCTGTAACAGGAATGAAATATGATGTACTGGGTGGGTTCATTGCACAGGTCTAGCTCCTGGGGATTCCACAGAAATATGAGCTGGGTAGCAAGGGGGTTGGGAGTAGGTGTGGCATGAGGTTGCACAAGCATATTCTGTAGATTTTGTGGAAGGCAGAATAACACATTGGGAGAGCTGAGAAGGAGTGTCAGTGGGATGTTTCTCATCAGGATTCAGACTTTGTCCCTAATAACCTCAACACTTGCAGGACATTAAAACCTAATTTTCCTTTCACATACAATTCTGTCATAAGAGATAAGTGCCTGATGCTTGTTGTGCACTTGAATCATGGCATGCTAAAAAGGCCTAAGTCCAGAAATATGCGAAATGGAGTTTATGCACATTGACATGTTGTTGTAGGGTAGCTGCATCTTTTAATGCTAGAAGGCACTCAGTCAGATGCTTGGTTATGGTAGGAAAGATGCTATAGAAATTATGTTATGTGCCATAAGGACTGCAGTCAGTGACTGAAGCTTTTGTAGCATGTAAAGGGAGCCCTTCCAGCAGAAACAAGAGAAGCTGTCCAGCAACATACTGGAAGTTTTCCACTAAAAGAAAGTCATTATGCTGGCAGGGATATAAGATATTTATATCCCGTGCTTAACATTGTAGTGATGTATGAGTTGTTTAAGGAGAAATATCACCAGATAAAGATCACCTTATGCAGCATTTTTGAAGGAAAATTTCAGTTTACATTTCGTACATGAAGAGCTGAAGGTGGAAATGAGAAGCCCTCACCTCCATGATGCTGCAAAGTGACATTCCACTAGATTGCTAATTGTTCACTAGATAAGGCTCCAAAAATATCATACTAATCTTACAGAAGAAACTGAAAGGACAGATGTGCCCCGTGCAAAGTGTCCAAATTCTACACATTCCTGTCCAGGATTGGGAAGGGTTGGTGAGAGAAGGTGTCTGCTGAAGGTTGTAAGAGAAAGGTAAAAGAACTGGTTGGACATTCATTGAGAAGGGAGTGTTTTCTAGCAGATGCTTTGGAAGGATTGGTTTGTGGGAGAAGACTGAGAGGAAGAAGGAGATACAAGATGATAGATGACATAAAGGGAAGGGGAAATTATGCAGACATGAAGAGGATGGTAGAAGACCAGACAGCCTGGAGAACTACCATGTGAAAATCTGTCTTTTGGCAGAACACTGATGACAAGGGGGATCAGTACCATTTTTTTATTAATTTATTTGGTGTGTAAATTGAACACTATTTTCATGTCAAGGGATATTACTTTTTCCCTCGTGACTGTGAATTCAACGTAATGAAAAGCGAACTTAGAAGTCATGTCAGGTTCTATATGATACATGAACTAGCAAAGCTCTTAATAACTTGCAACGAAGGTCAAAAATTTATTGTGGCAGAAATTTGTAATAATTGGTAATTATTAAATCCACTATTGAACGCCCTTATTAAGAGAAAAACATTGTATCTACAACAGAAATCCAGAAATGTGCTAAAAGGACTTCTGTCATTGAAGTGTAAACATTTTTTATGTGCATGATTTTTATTTTTTTACAATGTGAATAGAACCCTGATATTCACATCATTATTGTGTATTACTGATATTTTTTCAGGAGAAAAGAAAAAATCTATATCTACATAGATATTCTGCAAGCCACCGTACTGTGCGTGGTGAAGGGTACCCTGTGCCACTACTGGTCTATCCTTTCCTGTTCCACTTGCAAATAGAGCGAGGGAAAAACATCTGCCCGTATGCCTCCATATGAGCCCTAATTTCTCGTATCTTCATGATCCTTACGTGCAGTGTATGTTGGCGGCAGTAGAATCGTTCAGCAGTCAGCTTCAAATGCCAGTTCTCTAAATTTTTTCAATAGTGTTTCTCAAAAAAGAACATCGCCTTCCCTCCAACAATTCGTGTTTGAGTTCCCGAAGCATCTCCTTAACACTTGCTTGTTGTTAGAACCTACTGGTAACAAATCTAGCAGCCTGCCTCTGAATTGCTTCGATGCCCTCCTTCAATCTGATCTGGTACAGATTCCAAACCTTCATGCATTACTCAAGAATAGGTTGCACTAGTGTCCTATATGTGGTCTCCTTTACAGATGGACCACACTTTACTAGGATTTCCCCAATAAACCAAAGTCGACCATTCACCTTTCCTACCACAATCCTCACATGCTCGTTTCATTTCATATGCCGAGATATTTAAATGCTGCAAATGTGTGAAGCAGGACACTACTAATGCTGTATCCTAACATTACGTGTTTGTTTTTCCTGCTGGTCTGTATTGATGTACTTTTTTTTTTTTTAACATTTAGAGCTCGCAGCCATTCATCTCACACAATTTGAAATCTTGTCTAAGTCATTTCGTATCCTCCTACAGTCACTCAACTTCGACACCTTACTGTACACCACAGCAATATCAGCAAACAACTGCAGATTGCTGCCCACCCTGTCTGCCAAATCATTTGTGTATGTAGAGAATAATAGCGGGTGTTTCACACTTCCCTGCGGCACTTGTGACGATACCCTTGTCTCTGATGAATACCCTCCATTGAGGACAACATACTAGGTTCTATAACTTAAGAAGTCTTCAAGTTACTCACATATGTCTGAACTTATTCCATATGCTGCTACCTTCGTTACGAGCCTGCAGCGGGGTGCTGTGTCAAACGCCTTCCAGAAATCTAGCAATATGGCGTCTGCCTGTTGCCCTTCATCAATTGTTCAGGACATGTTGTGTGAGAAAAATGCAAGCTGGGTTTTGCACAAGCAATGCTTTCTAAAATCATAGTGATTTGTGGAAATAAGAATGATCTAAGTGTAATTACATTTTTGTTAGTTTTCTCAAAACTAGGCTGGAATGGCTGAGGTCCTTTTAACATATGGCAATCTATTATTAAGAAACAGCTTTAAAGCTGTGGGGTAGAACAGTGAAGTATCCCTAACTTTGAAAGTAAATTTAAAAAAATAAAGAAACATAGTAGAACAAAATTATATTTTGGCATCAGGAGGGTACAACTGGAAGTTAATTTCGTGATGTTTTAAACAACAGCTCTTGCAAGTGATGTCCCTCATTGTTAATGCACTGCTGCAGCCAGCTTCTGAAGTTCTACATTACTTTGTGAAGCATACAGCCTACTTCAAGGCAATTGCATTCTTCATGGTTTGTAAGGTCCTGGTTCAATGTTTGTACACCTCTGTCTTGAGGCAGCCTCACAAAAAGTAGTTACATGGATTTAAATCTGACATGTGTGCAGGCCATGGAATGTCCTATACCAAGAGATCAAGCACCCGGGGAAGATTTCCTTAAAAGCAATAGTCGAATTTCTAGCAGTGCGGGCCATGGCACCATGTTCAGTAAGACATAGTTGAAGAAGCATAAACTGTAAAAGAAAAAATATGACAATAGAAAAGTAAGGAATAAAGACAGAGCTAGGAAAGTGTAGAGAAGGGAACATGTTTTTGAGTTAGGTTATTGATAGAGTGAGAAGGGGGAGGAGACTTTGATTTTAGTAGATGTATGTTAAGTTAAGGTATAACTGATATCCATAGATGTTGCATCTCACATTGTAAGACACAGATACTGTAATAGCATTTATGTGCACACTTTTTCAAGTATCTGTCCTAATTGCCTTTTCATGCAAACGGATCCTGTATTATGAAACATAAAAGCATATCTTCTTTTTACTGTTACTATTCTGTGCCTTGTCAATAAGTGATAATTGCAGATAAAGCATCCCCTCAGCTTAACAGGTGAACAGTAATCAGCAGTGACATTTTGAAAAATGATCTCAGTGGTAACTTGATTGTGATCATTATTAAATTTGGTGAACTTTTATAGTCAATTTACATCAAGAATACTACACTGAGATTTGAGTTCAGCTTCTGTTAATTTATTTCACTTGATTTGCAACAATGATTTCAGTGAAACTGATTATTAGTGAAACTTCCTGGCAGATTAAAACTGTGTGCCCGACCGAGACTCGAACTTGGGACCTTTGCCTTTCGTGGGCAAGTGCTCTGCCAACTGAGCTACCGAAGCACGACTCACGTCCGGTACCCACAGCTTTACTTCTGCCAGTACCTCGTCTCCTACCTTCCAAACTTTACAGAAGCTCTCCTGCGAAACATGCAGAACTAGCACTCCTGAAAGGAGTTCTGCATGTTTCGCAGGAGAGCTTCTGTAAAGTTTGGAAGGTAGGAGACGAGGTACTGGCAGAAGTAAAGCTGTGGGTACCGGACGTGAGTCGTGCTTCGGTAGCTCAGTTGGCAGAGCACTTGCCCGCGAAAGGCAAAGGTCCCGAGTTCGAGTCTCGGTCGGGCACACAGTTTTAATCTGCCAGGAAGTTTCATATCAGCGCACACTCCGCTGCAGAGTGAAAATCTCATTCTGGAAACATCCCCCAGGCTGTGGCTAAGCCATGTCTCCGCAATATCCTTTCTTTCAGGAGTGCTAGTTCTGCATGTTTCGCAGGAGAGCTTCTGTAAAGTTTGGAAGGTAGGAGACGAGGTACTGGCAGAAGTAAAGCTGTGGGTACCGGACGTGAGTCGTGCTTCGGTAGCTCAGTTGGCAGAGCACTTGCCCGCGAAAGGCAAAGGTCCCGAGTTCGAGTCTCGGTCGGGCACACAGTTTTAATCTGCCAGGAAGTTTCATATCAGCGCACACTCCGCTGCAGAGTGAAAATCTCATTCTGGAAACATCCCCCAGGCTGTGGCTAAGCCATGTCTCCGCAATATCCTTTCTTTCAGGAGTGCTAGTTCTGCATGTTTCGCAGGAGAGCTTCTGTAAAGTTTGGAAGGTAGGAGACGAGGTACTGGCAGAAGTAAAGCTGTGGGTACCGGACGTGAGTCGTGCTTCGGTAGCTCAGTTGGCAGAGCACTTGCCCGCGAAAGGCAAAGGTCCCGAGTTCGAGTCTCGGTCGGGTACACAGTTTTAATCTGCCAGGAAGTTTCATATCAGCGCACACTCCGCTGCAGAGTGAAAATCTCATTCTGGAAACATCCCCCAGGCTGTGGCTAAGCCATGTCTCCGCAATATCCTTTCTTTCAGGAGTGCTAGTTCTGCATGTTTCGCAGGAGTGCTTCTGTAAAGTTTGGAAGGTAGGAGACGAGGTACTGGCAGAAGTAAAGCTGTGGGTACCGGACGTGAGTCGTGCTTCGGTAGCTCAGTTGGCAGAGCACTTGCCCGCGAAAGGCAAAGGTCCCGAGTTCGAGTCTCGGTCGGGCACACAGTTTTAATCTGCCAGGAAGTTTCATATCAGCGCACACTCCGCTGCAGAGTGAAAATCTCATTCTGGAAACATCCCCCAGGCTGTGGCTAAGCCATGTCTCCGCAATATCCTTTCTTTCAGGAGTGCTAGTTCTGCATGTTTCGCAGGAGAGCTTCTGTAAAGTTTGGAAGGTAGGAGACGAGGTACTGGCAGAAGTAAAGCTGTGGGTACCGGACGTGAGTCGTGCTTCGGTAGCTCAGTTGGCAGAGCACTTGCCCGCGAAAGGCAAAGGTCCCGAGTTCGAGTCTCGGTCGGGCACACAGTTTTAATCTGCCAGGAAGTTTCATATCAGCGCACACTCCGCTGCAGAGTGAAAATCTCATTCTGGAAACATCCCCCAGGCTGTGGCTAAGCCATGTCTCCGCAATATCCTTTCTTTCAGGAGTGCTAGTTCTGCATGTTTCGCAGGAGAGCTTCTGTAAAGTTTGGAAGGTAGGAGACGAGGTACTGGCAGAAGTAAAGCTGTGGGTACCGGACGTGAGTCGTGCTTCGGTAGCTCAGTTGGCAGAGCACTTGCCCGCGAAAGGCAAAGGTCCCGAGTTCGAGTCTCGGTCAGATACACAGTTTTAATCTGCCAGGAAGTTTCATATCAGCGCACACTCCGCTGCAGAGTGAAAATCTCATTCTGGAAACATCCCCCAGGCTGTGGCTAAGCCATGTCTCCGCAATATCCTTTCTTTCAGGAGTGCTAGTTCTGCATGTTTCGCAGGAGTGCTTCTGTAAAGTTTGGAAGGTAGGAGACGAGGTACTGGCAGAAGTAAAGCTGTGGGTACCGGACGTGAGTCGTGCTTCGGTAGCTCAGTTGGCAGAGCACTTGCCCGCGAAAGGCAAAGGTCCCGAGTTCGAGTCTCGGTCGGGCACACAGTTTTAATCTGCCAGGAAGTTTCATATCAGCGCACACTCCGCTGCAGAGTGAAAATCTCATTCTGGAAACATCCCCCAGGCTGTGGCTAAGCCATGTCTCCGCAATATCCTTTCTTTCAGGAGTGCTAGTTCTGCATGTTTCGCAGGAGAGCTTCTGTAAAGTTTGGAAGGTAGGAGACGAGGTACTGGCAGAAGTAAAGCTGTGGGTACCGGACGTGAGTCGTGCTTCGGTAGCTCAGGTGGCAGAGCACTTGCCCGCGAAAGGCAAAGGTCCCGAGTTCGAGTCTCGGTCGGGCACACAGTTTTAATCTGCCAGGAAGTTTCATATCAGCGCACACTCCGCTGCAGAGTGAAAATCTCATTCTGATTATTAGTGGTTGTTAAGGGGTAATATCAAGATCTTCATATGTTAAAAACAGCCTGTTGACTGAGCAGACTGGGCTGTAAACACTGCTAATCTTCAGACAATGTCAAATGTATTCTGTAGTTAGTTGTGAAGAAGGACATCATCCAAAAGCTTAGCAACATTTTTGGCTTAGTTTATGTTCCTATTGATGACTCAACACATCAACTATAGGTTCAGTTTCCAGAATGAAAGCTTCACTCTGCAACAGTATGTGCACTGATATGAAACTTCCTGGAAGATTAAAACTGTGTGTCAGGCAAGACGGGGGCTTGGGATCTTTGCCTTTTGTGGGCAATTGCTCTACCAACTATCCAAGCACAAGTCATGATCTGTCCTCACAGCTTTACTTCCACGAGAACCTCATCTTCTACCTTCCAAACATCAGAGAAGTTTTCATGTGAAACATCCTCCACACTGTGGCTAAGCCATGTCTGCGCAGTATCCTTTCTTCCAGGAGTGCTAGTCCTACAGATTTTGCAGGAAAACTTCTGTGAAATTTGCAAGTTAGGAGATGAGATACTGGCAGAAGTAAAGCTATGAAGGAGTCGTGCTTGGGTAGCTCTGTCAGCAGAACACTTGCCCACAGAAGGCAAAGGTCTCAGTCCAGCATACAGTTTTAATCTGCCAGGAAGTTTTATATGGTGAGTTGGTACTTCGGCTCTTTCCATTATTTGTATTCCACCAAGGACACTCCATGACCAAAGTTTGTACTTTGTTTAATGGTAGCTTTAACATACAGCCATCTTTTGGGTCTTCATGTATTGAGTTTCACATATGCAACATCATCATATTAAACAGTGAATTTTCAATTAGTGATGAATACCCTGTGTAATTGTAGGTTCCAGATTACACTCGATGGACAGCTCAAGAAATATTCCGTGGTCGCTATTTTGTGAGCAAAAGTGATGTCTGGTCTTTCGGTGTTACATTATGGGAAATTACTGCATTGGGTATGTATGTGCTCAGACACAATTCATTATTATAAATAAAGAAGATTCTAAAATTAATGACCTATTGCAATGCATGTGCCAAATCAGATACTTTTTTGTAACTACAGATGTTCTTCAAATACTATCAGCTGCATGTTTCAGCTTTTGTGTGGCTCCATGCTTTCTTTCTCAGGAACAGAAATGTGTAGAATGTTTGTGATAAGAGTCAACATCATTGCCTCTGATGGACAGTAATAATAGATACTGAAATTTCAAGCAGAGCAAAGAAAGTGAAATGGTGTCACATATTTAGTATAATGTGCTAAAATTCAGCTGGACTGAAAAATTGTGAAAAATCTTCTTGCATGATTAAATGAATTATGAGGCGAAAACACTTTTGATGTATTGGCATGTCAGAGCACCTTTAAACTCGGGAAACCAGATAAAAAATTCAGAAGGTTATAATATTTGTGAAAGGAGCTGTGGGTTTGAAAAGTTCTTACAAACTAAAAGTTATTTACAACAACACAGTGGAGCTCATTCATGGTACTGCTTCGTAAAAGGTAGAGAACACGGGTTACCATTAGAAAATTTTAAGCAGTTTCTAGGAAGATTTGAAATGGTATTGTTCTACTATTCAGACAGGAGAATGCTATAACAGGTTTTAAGAAACCAAAGAAAAGACAGTAAAAAGTATTAAGATTTGTAATTATACACCAGTGTGGAAATTTTTCTACCGGAATTGTGCAAGAGGGTAAGAAACATATCCTTGTGAGGACATATTCAATAAGTTTACATTTTCTGTTTTAAAATTAACTCTGCAGGCTAATTAATGATTTCACATGCAGTTATGGAAGGATTGTGCAGAGTGCAAGCTGGAGTGATTTATGTAATGTGTTAGACACTGGTTCAACTTGAAAGTTTCTTGATTTAAAAATTGATTGGTTTTCTGTAAGTGGGCTGCTCTTAACAAGGAGGGTACAAAAACACACTGTGCATAGTATTGTGCAGGGTAGGATGTAACTTTTAGGCTGTGGTCAAGTGGCACTGACAATGGTCACCAGATGCAGTCACCCGATAACACTGACCAACAGCTTGGTCACAGTGCATCCGATCTCCTTTGTTAGTTTTTGGTGGCATCATGAGGTTACAGTCTATTCTAATTGTACACACTATCTGTACACTTCATCTATTCAGACTGTACACTCTTTCCTCAATGGAATAACCAGATGTGTTTTACAAATACATGAGATTAAGAGATAAATGTTCTGTTACAAACTCAGTGAACTGTGGAGACATTGAAAAACAAGATTAAAAACACTCTGCACAATTTCAAGTAAATTCAGCAGAAGAGACATGCAATTAATCTTCAATGACTGTCATTCGGCATATGCTTGAAACTCTAAACACATTTTAGAATAAGATACTTTGAACACCTAAAGCACTGAAAAGTGGAAATACATACACCTCATATAAAAGAATCACAGTCCTGCTGGCATAAATGTGCCAGCAAGCAGTAGTAATAATTCATAGACAGCTAATGTCCATCCATAATACCAACGCAAAAAGAGCTTCATTACTGTAACTTTAAGCATCAGAATTGACATATGCCACCTTTCTCACATGAACATGTAATTTTTTGAGGTTAAGTCTAAAATTTCCAATACATATTTTGCCTGTGTTGCAGATGATGTGCTACATTATGTATAGATATGAGGTTGAAATGGATAGGCAGCTATAGAACAGCCATAATGTAATAAAAAGTAACATTTAATTAATTATTAAATTTTTAAGTTGTTTCAAACTTGTGGTTTCCAATACAGTAACAATTTTGGACTATGGATTCTGAGACACACCCTTGTGGTTATATTTCTCATCCTCAGGATGCCTCAAACTCCTTTTTTCTTGTAGTAAACTTAAAAATTTCTCAGGAACCATGTTTTGTGTGTGGGAACATCACCCGATTCGACTAAAGAAAACATGTCTCTACATTCAGCTGAGATTGCTTGCAGTGAAATTGTGCATGTATCCACATACTGATTTGAAAAAATTGGCCGATGTCAGTTGCGAGCAGAATACCTCAATATCGGTGCCACTGTGACTGGCTCTTCACACAGGAAAAAGAACACACTTCATAGAATGCATCATCATTTACTTCACATCTCAGTGTATCCTTTTCCGTAGTAACAGATACATACTCTGGTACGAAATATCATCTTTAGTTTCACTTTATTAAAGGTACATGCTATCTGATTTGCCATGTAACTATAGTTATGAGGGTGTTTTGAAAAGTTCTCGGAACGGAATAGAAAAAAAGTACTTACATTACAGAATTTTTTTTTATATTTTTCAATGTAGTCTCCTTGTAGATTAATGCACTTGGTCCAACAATGTTCCAGTGCCTTGATCCCATCTCGAAAATGAGTTTTCTCCAGGCCTGCAAAATAGTTGTCAACTCGGGCTATCAATTCTGCGTTTGAAGTGAACCTTCATCCACCAAGAAAAATATTCAGTTTTGGGAAGAGATGGAAGTCTGATGGAGACATATCAGGTGAATAAGGTGGGTGTGGAAACAATTCATACTTCAGTTTGTGTAATTTTGCCGTGGAGACGGCACATGGGTGCGGGTGACCATTGCCTTGATGGAAGGTGACTTCCTTCCTTGCTAAACATGGCCTTTTTTCGCGTATCTTTTGTTGCAATTTGTCCTGGAGGTTAGCATAGTCTGCTCTAGTAATTGATTGCCCAATTGACAGATAATCTACAAACAGAATCCTCTTCGCATCCCAGAACACTGATGCCATGACCTTTCCCATCAAAGGAATTGTTTTTGCTTTCTTTGGTGGTGGAGAATCAGAATGTTTCCACTGCTTTGACTGTTGTTTTGTCTCTGGGGTATAATAGTGCACCCAAGTTTCATCTGTGGTCACAAACCGGCTCATAAACTTGTTCGTTTCTCCTAAAACAGGCCAAACATTGTTCTGATATGTCCATTCTCACGCGTTTTTGATCGAGCGTCGAGTCGCGGCACCCTTCTTGCAGATAACGTTTTCATCTCTAATTCTTCAGTTAAAATATGATATACCCTTTCAGATGACATCTGGCAAGCATGAACAATTTCACACACTTTCAATCAGCGATCCTCCATGACCATTTTGTGCGCTTTTGCAATTATTTCTGGAGTAGTGACACATCTTGGGAGATCACTGTGCGGATCATCATCTAAGCTCTCCCGACCAAATTTAAATTCATTTGTCCACTTGGCAACAGTTGAATATGAATGAGCAGAGACCCCCAGTGTCTTTTGGAAATGGACATGAATGTCCTTTGCTTTCATACCTGCTCGAATCTCAATTTTTTTCGATCTTCGCAAATCACTATGCAGGAACAACAACAGAGCCATGTCACCACGACAGCTGTCTCCAAAGAGCACTGACGTGACACTTGTTTACAGGCAACAGTCTTATGAATATCATTTGAACAACTCATTGCGCTAGTGCTGACCTCTCATGGTGATTCCAAGAATTTTTCAACCCACCCTCGTATATTCATTGCTGCTGAAAATAAAGTCCTACAGAATCATCCAGTTATTTGTTGTAACACTTTACTGTGATTGATTCTGTCAACAATCTGTGGAAACTAACATGTCACAAATTGTGTGGAGCTGAGAAATAAATTTCTTCTTGTGGTCGCTTTGTAATTAGATATCTCAGTATTCCATAATCGAGTGTGTGGGATGATACTGAGGATGGAAGGAAATGATGATGCAACGTTACTCTTTTAACAGAAAATCAACACAATTACAGTACTTAATATTGGGATGTTATTGAATACAGTGTAAATAGATAATGCATAAATTATTTATATGTCTTTCTTTATAAAGCTGATTGCTGTAATGATTTATCATTACAGCATACAGCATACAGCATACAACATGTGGCAACTGTATGTGATCACTGTTATGCTTGCAGGAGGAACACCTTATGCTGAAGTGTCTAATACAGATGTCCCAGCTCGAGTGATGCGTGGTTTACGATTGGCACAACTACCTGTTGTTGGTGATGACTTGTACCAGTTAATGCTTCAGTGTTGGCAGCTTGATTTGGATGAGAGACCTACTTTTTCTGAGATTGTCTGTATACTGAAGAATATGTTGGAAGACACGTTGGTAAGTAGTATATGAATTACAGTATATTTCCTGGATTGGATACATGTTAAGAATATAAACTTGTAAGCAGAAATTTGCCTGTGTTTATATGTAAGCACTTAAATTACTTTTGGATTGCAATTCTATCTTGTGGAGTCATAATAAAGTACGATTTGCAACTAGTGCACAAGTCAACTAATCTTCACAACTGTACTGGTTTTAGTATTACAGTGAACTGGACAGCACAGGTAGAAGTTACTGAATGACATGAAGAAAATATGTAATTTTGTTAAAAGAGTTGCTGCTACACTGTGTGATACTTTCTCCTCTCAAAACACTTAATTTGTTAGGTGTCATGGTGTATGTACCCTTATTTTTGCCTACTGTTGCCCTCAATTTGTTCTTTGCATATGAGTGAATAATATATACATCTCTCCCTTCCTCTCTCTCTCTCTCTCTCTCTCTCTCTCTCTCTCTCTCTCTCTCTCTTTCTGTGTGTGTGTGTGTGTGTGTGTGTGTGTGTGTGTGTGTGTGTGTGTGTGTGTGTGCGCGCGCGCTAGAGGGAAACATTCCACGTGGGAAAAATATATCTAAAAACACAGATGATGTGACTTACCACACGAAAGTGCTGGCAGGTCGATAGACACACAAACTAACACAAACATACACATGAAATTCAAGCTTTCGGAACAAACTGTTGCCTCATCAGGAAAGAGGGAAGGAGAGGGAAAGACGAAAGGATGTGGGTTTTAAGGGAGAGGGTAAGGAGTCATTCCAATCCCGGGAGCGGAAAGACTTACCTTAGGGGGAAAAAAGGGGTATACACTCGTGCACACACCCATATCCATCCGCACATACACAGACACAAGCAGACATTTGTAAAGGCAAAGAGTTGGGCAGAGATGTCAGTCGAGGCGGAAGTAGAGGCAAAGATGTTGTTGAAAGACAGGTGAGGTATGAGCGGCGGCAAATTGAAATTAGCGGAGATTGAGGCCTGGCGGGTAACGAGAAGAGAGGATATACTGAAGGGCAAGTTCCCATCTCCGGAGTTCTGACAGATTGGTGTTGGTGGGAAGTATCCAGATAACCCGGACGGTGTAACACTGTGCCAAGATGTGCTGGCCGTGCACCAAGGCATGTTTAGCCACAGGGTGATCCTCATTACCAACAAACACTGTCTGCCTGTGTCCATTCATGCGAATGGACAGTTTGTTGCTGGTCATTCCCACATAGAAAGCTTCACAGTGTAGGCAGGTCAGTTGGTAAATCACGTGGGTGCTTTCACACGTGGCTCTGCCTTTGATCGTGTGCACCTTCCGGGTTACAGGACTGGAGTAGGTGGTGGTGGGAGGGTGCATGGGACAGGTTTTACACCAGGGGCAGTTACAAGGGTAGGAGCCAGAGGGTTGGGAAGGTGGTTTGGGGATTTCATAGGGATGAACTAAGAGGTTACGAAGGTTAGGTGGACGACGGAAAGACACTCTTGGTGGAGTGGGGAGGATTTCATGAAGGATGGATCTCATTTCAGGGCAGGATTTGAGGAAGTCGTATCCCTGCTGGAGAGCCTCATTCAGAGTCTGATCCAGTCCCGGAAAGTATCCTGTCACAAGTGGGGCACTTTTGGGGTTCTTCTGTGGGAGGTTCTTCTTTCCATCAGTCCCTATACCAGTTCCAAACTGAACAATCCATTGCCCTCACCCACCTAATCCTTCACCAACACATCAACTCAGCCAATGAACACACCCGTCAACTTCTATCCTTATTAAAAGTCCTCAATCTTTCCTCTCCCACATCCACACCGGCTGTTCAGAGCATCCTCCTACAGGCCAATCGCAAATTAGAACAGCATGCCACCGTCCACCTCAAAAAACTATCCAATCTCCTGGTTTCCCACCTCCGGAAAGGCAACTCACTCACCCTTCACAACCTTTCCAGCAAACCTCAACCTCCTCTCATTGCACACAGACCCAGTCTCTCCCATCTACTCAATCTCCCACTTCCAGCTCCACTCCCCCCAAAACCTCAAAATTCCAATCAACACAATCTGGAACCACAACACCCTAATTCAGTAGTTAACCTTTCCTCCAAACCTCTCTCCCAATCCGAAACCTCTGTCCTATCCAAAGGCCTCACCTTCAGCCCCACTCCCAGATTCAACCAAACAGCCCTTGTCAAAGATTTACTGCCCTACACCCGTACTCTCTGCTGGAAATATCACTTTGCCACGAAGAAAAATGATCCTAATCCTACTCCTAATGGTCCAACTCCCCAAGATACTATCCAAATTGAACCCTGCCTGGAACAGTTCTGTCCTCCGTCACAGCGGGACCCACCTCCTCTTCCTCAAAATCACCCTCTCCAAACTTTCCAGGAATTTCTGACTTCCAGCCTTGCTTCTCAATCCTTCTTAAAAAACCTTAATCCTACTCCCAACATCACCACTGCTGAAGCCCAGGCTATCCGTGATCTGAAGGCTGACCGATGCATCGTCATTCTTCTGGCAGACAAGGGTTCCACAACCGTGGTACTGGATCGTTGGGAGTATGTGGCTGAGGGACTGCGTCAGCTTTCAGACAACACTACATACAAAGTTTGCCAAGGTAATCCCATTCCTGATGTCCAGGTGGAGCTTCAAGGAATCCTCAGAACCTTAGGCCCCCTACAAAACCTTTCACCTGACTCCATCAACCTCCTGACCCCACCAACACCCCGCACCCCTACCTTCTACATTCTTCCTAAAATTCACAAACCCAATCATCCCGGCCGTCCCATTGTAGCTGGCTACCAAGCCCCCAGAGAACGTATTTCTGCCTACGTAGATCAACGCCTTCAACCCATTACATGCAGTCTCCCATCCTTCATCAAAGACACCAACCACTTTCTCGAACACCTGGAATCCCTACCTAGTCTGTTACCCCTGGAAACCATCCTTGTAACCATTGATGCCACTTCCTTATACACAAATATTCCGCACGTCCAGGGCCTCGCTGCGATGGAGCACTTCCTTTCACGCCGATCACCTGCCACCCTACCAAAAACCTCTATCCTCATTACCTTAGCCAGCTTCATCCTGACCCACAACTTCTTCACTTTCGAAGGCCAGACATACCAACAATTAAAGGGAACAGCCATGGGCACCAGGATGGCCCCCTCGTACGCCAACCTATTCATGGGTCGCTTAGAGGAAGCCTTCTTGGTTACCCAGGCCTGCCAACCCAAAGTTTGGTGCAGATGTATTGATGACATCTTCATGATCTGGACTCACAGTGAAGAAGAACTCCAGAATTTCCTCTCCAACCTCAACTCCTTCGGTTCCATCAGATTCACCTAATCCTACTCCAAATCCCGTGCCACTTTCCTTGACGTTGACCTCCACCTGTCCAATGGCCAGCTTCACACGTCCATCCACATCAAACCCACCAACAAGCAACAGTACCTCCATTATAACAGCTGCCACCTATTCCACATCAAACGGTCCCTTCCCTACAGCCTAGGTCTTCGTGGCAAAAGAATCTGCTCCAGTCCGGAATCCCTGAACCATTACACCAACAACCTGAAAACAGCTTTCGCATCCCGCAACTACCCTCCCGACCTGGTACAGAAGCAAATAACCAGAGCCACTTCCTCATCTCCTCAAACCCAGAACCTCCCACAGAAGAACCCCAAAAGTGCCCCACTTGTAACAGGATACTTTCCGGGACTGGATCAGACTCTGAATGAGGCTCTCCAGCAGGGATACGACTTCCTCAAATCCTGCCCTGAAATGAGATCCATCCTTCATGAAATCCTCCCCACTCCACCAAGAGTGTCTTTCCGCCGTCCACCTAACCTTCGTAACCTCTTAGTTCATCCCTATGAAATCCCCAAACCACCTTCCCTACCCTCTGGCTCCTACCCTTGTAACCGCTCCTGGTGTAAAACCTGTCCCATGCACCCTCCCACCACCACCTACTCCAGTCCTGTAACCCGGAAGGCAAACTCTTTGCCAGATCTCTGCCCAAACTCTTTGCCTTTACAAATGTCTGCTTGTGTCTGTGTGTGTGCGGATGGATATGTGTGTGTGTGTGCGCGAGTGTATACCCCTTTTTTCCCCCTAAGGTAAGTCTTTCCACTCTCAGGATTGGAATGACTCCTTACCCTCTCCCTTAAAACCCACATCCTTTCGTCTTTCCCTCTCCTTCCCTCTTTCCTCATGAGGCAACAGTTTGTTGCGAAAGCTTGAATTTCATGTGTTTGTTTGTGTGTCTATCGACCTACCAGCACTTTCGTTCGGTAAGTCACATAATCTGTGTTTTTTTATTATATATATATATATATATATATATATATATATATATATATATATATATATATATATATATATAAAAAAAAACAAAGATGATGTGACTTACCAAACGAAAGCGCTGGCACGTCGATAGACACACAAACAAACACAAACACACACACAAAATTCTAGCTTTCGCAACCAACGGTTGCTTCATCAGGAAAGAGGGAAGGAGAGGGAAAGACGAAAGGATGTGGGTTTTAAGGGAGAGGTTAAAGAGTCATTCCAATCCTGGGAATGGAAAGACTTACCTTAGGTGAAATGTCTGCTGGTGTCTGTGTATGTGCGGATGGATATGTGTGTCTGTGCGAGTGTATACCTTTCCTTTTCTCCCCCCTAAGGTAAGTCTTTCCGCTCCCGGGATTGGAATCACTCCGTACCCTCTCCCTTAAAACCCACATCTTTTCATCTTTCCCTCTCCTTCCCTCTTTCCTGGTGAAGCAACCGTTGGTTGCGAAAGCTTGAATTTGTGTGTATATTTGTGTTCGTTTGTGTGTCTATCAACCTGCCAGCGCTTTCGTTTGGTAAGTCACATCATCTTTTTATATATATATATATATATATATATATATATATATATATATATATATAAAAAACACTCCATACTTGTGGAAGCATGTGTAGGAGGCAAAGTTTTTCCTGAAAAATAACCATATTGCCAGATCTTTAAATATTAACTGTTTTACTGAATGAGTGAGGTAAATTGGAATATAAAAGGGGGAGTTGACATGGTAGGCTGGAGGGGGTTATGGACATAAAGAATATATTGCAGAAAGAGTTCCGACTTGCACAGTTTAGAACTGTTGATGCTATATCCTTGTAGGGCACTGTTTTTTGTTGCAGAGAAGTTGCCAAATGCCATTGCTGCTTTTAAGGTGACTGATTTTGATGTGTAACACAGTGTCAGAGACAGGGCTGGAATAGGTAGCAGTGGCAGATGGAGGTATGAAATTGGTCTTGCAGCAGGTCTTCCACAGGGCTGTGATCCAAAGATGGCAGATTACGATTTTTGGAGGTACATGACACAGAGTGATGTAGTTGAAGTTTTAACTGAGATTTTGATTTAGCTGTTTGAATCTTGGATAATGTAGAGTGACCAAGGGGGTGCTCATTTTGGCAGATGAACAGGCATGAGAGGAGTCTTGGGTGTCTGAAGGCAGAGCACAAACAAAAAATGTCTGTATTGGACTGAGAGGGTGGTTTTTGGTTTATGACAGATGCAGTGAGGCTGAGAAGGGGATTGCTTGTCATTGTAAATGCAGCATTCGGGTTTTGCCAGATTTTACAAGGGGTGTTTGGTGTAGAATGGATGGAGTCTAGTGTTTCTGGTGGCTAGTAAATCTGACATGAAAGGGGATTCCTATAATGCCACCATTGAGGTTGGGGAGGTCCACATCATGGAGCTAAGGAGGACCAGAACCAAATACAAATAATTATTTGTTATTTATTCATCATAACTTAAATAATGAATAATATAGAATACTGCCACAATTACTTTGTGTACATCTCAAACAGAACATTCTTACTTATATCCAGTGATTGTTCCTGTGGCTCTGCAGTTTCTTTTGATAAATAATTCATTTATGCATGATAAAAGAATTTGGCTCAGTGGGTAAATTCCAGGTTACAATGCTAAAGCTCTGAGGTTTGATACCTCGTTGGTCCTGGGTTCCTTTTTTTGTTACTTGTTCCGCCTTTGACAATGAGAAAAATGTCAAGATTAGGTGCATCATGTTTCGGAGTCCATGTTACGCTATAGATCCCCCTATAACTAGTTGGATAATTCGTTTCAAAGATTCGAGGAAGGCTACTGCATGCCACCTCCAATGGAACAGTAGAATACTGTATTATTCAAACCTGCCTTCAGACTGAACACAGTTTTATTAATGTAACATACAAATGCTTCATAGCCAAATTATATAGCTTAACAGTTCCACTACTGATGCGACCCAATTCAGCTACATTTCCCACTGCTTTCGTTCCTCCTGTCTCCTGCCAACACACTGAAGCACTCTCGTAACAAGCCAAAGATGAGAAAGCAGCCAACAGAGGCTTGAATCTACAGTACCGTCCTCAATTGTACCAACGTTGCTAACATTATTGGATATAGAACTTGTGTTTGTAGTGCTACTGCTACAAAATGAGTGAACCAAGTAAGATCTTGTGAAGCTACTAACCTGGTTCGAACCTCATCTTCTTGTTCTTGGTAGTTTGCTACCTGAAAACTGAACACTTTTTGCATATAGAACTAAGTTACACAATAATGGATGCAATACCACTTTTCTGTAGTTTCTCTTGCTCACACATTTATTAATTGTAAATTAACTTTTGGGACAGTGTCCAGTTTCTTAATTCAGTTGTTTACAAGCACAAAAACCAGGCTAACCCACACACTCAGAGACATTTTCAGTGACAACACTTGACATGAAACTCCTCATCTCAAAATCACGGTTTATAAAACCACACACAATTGATCACAGTTTATTATACAAGCCACTAGCACAGTTCTACGAAACATGTCCACTGAATGTAGGCTGGTAAACACAGTTTTTATTTGCATCTAACAAAAAAGATCGCTCAGATATTCCACTCAGAAAAGAAAAATGATATCAAAATGTTAAATGTTCGTACTATGACCATGGACAGAAGACGCAAGTCGTGTAATAGGTCACCTGGGACAGCAGATTTTTGAGTTGGAAGGGGTATGTGAACTGGCGTAAGGGCATTTTAGGATTTTGGAAACTATATACTTGCTTATAAAACTTTATGGTTGAAATTTGAGAAAGTAGATAAGGTATGTGTTCTGACAGTGACTTGGCTTACATGATACGTAGCTGATTAGTTAGTTTTTGTATATCTACACTGGAAATTACCTATTGACAAGTACAGTTGTCCTATTTGAAATTCTGATAATTTACACAAATTCCTAGTTAGTGGCATAATTGATAAATGCTGGGTGTCATTTGGTCCAGGAAAATTAGGGCAACCAAAATATGATAGTAAACTTGGGAATTCAATATGCATAATGGCATAAAAGGCAACAGTAATTTTATCTGTGTCTTGACATATATACTAATTATCTTCTAAGTTAATTAGTTTCCTGAAAATTAAAATACTACTATGATACTACTATTCACAACACATTTTGCAGACAGCATCCACATATGTCACTGAGTGTACCTCTAAAGATATATCACTTCATGACACATGGTTTACTATATATGACATCATAAACACTGAGATGCACGAGAAATGCTGCATCATGCATGACATGTTAATTTATTACTTGTTTACTTCTAACTCTATTCACAACACATTTCGCAGACAGTAGGCACACATACCAGTAGATGTACCTGCAAAATTATATCACTGTACAGCATATAGTTCAGGAGGTACGACATAATAAATATTAAGCTGCAGAAAATGAAGCTGCAGGGCAAAATTCACTAGACATATGGGTGAAATATATATACAAATACACATGAACTAAGTTAAATAAGTGTGAAATATATTTGACATGTGCATATGTGAGCAAAGACTCGGGTAAAAAACTGATCCTAAACACATGGAATGATTTCAATCAAATTTGGTAAACATATTACTTGCAGTCTGGAAATAAATACTTTAGGGGCAAGAACCACCAGCCTCCTATTGCAGTGAGTGCGATAAGATGGAGAGAGAAGGGGGAAGATGAAGAGGTGGACAGACAGTGAGTGGAAAGGAGAAGATAGTGACAGATAGGAGGAGGTAGCCACAGATAGTAAGAGGAGGAGGCAGTGGAGGAGGAGGAGATGGATGGAGATAGGGGAGGGGAAATGGTCAAAGAGAGGGGAGAGGAGGAGATGGACAAAGAAAGGAAAGGTGAGGAAATGAACTGAAACAGGGAGAAAGAGAGAGGCTGAGAGATGGGAGAGGAGAAGATGTGTAGACAGAGGTGAAGAGGAGGAGATGGGCCGAGAGAGGGGAGAGGAGAAGATGGACCCACAAAGGAAAGGGGCAGAGATGAACAGGGAAATGGAGAGGACAAGATGGACAGAGAGAGGGGAAGAGGAGATTGACAAAGAGGGGGAGGGGGGGAGGAGATAAAATCTCTCTGTTGGTGATTAGGTGATTTTCCAGAACCATTTTCATTACTTTTCCACATTGTCGTCAGTAATTGATGTGCTAGGGCATCCAAGGCAGTCATCGTCTTCAGTGTCAGCTTGACCTCCTTTGAAATGTTTATACCACTTGTAAAATCTTATCTCACTCACAGTAGATTTGCCAGTAACCACAGTCAACATTTTGAATGTGATGCTGCATGTTATTCCATTTTTCAAGAAAATTGAATGCAAATTCTTTGATCCCTCTTTTTTGAAAGTAAAAATTTGCCGAGTACTTGAAAATTTGTATAACCTTTTCAACTGTCAACAATAAACTAAATATTCAGAACAGCTGAAAATGCAAACATACATCAGGAACATGTTTACCAACAAGATAAAAAAAAGGGAAATTGGGTGTATAAACACCACGAAATTAAAAAATACCCATTACTTTTTGATCACACCTGGTATACGTGTAAGTATTAAAAGGAGTGCAGCAGTAGCAGGTGGATGACTCCTAGCTTGCTCTGTTCACTCAGTGGTTGGTAATGATTAGTACCAGTGGGCTTCAAATTTAAAAGCCTTCTAAAATAGCCCTAGTCAATTGCAAAACCACACAAAAATATAATGCTTTGTGGAAACCTGCTGAACATCCAAAGTCACTTGAAATATGAAAGAAGCATATTTGTACCATTAACTGTACAATTTTATGTTTATTCTCTACTGGTTTCAATTGTTACTATCATCTTCAGGGAGAAAAATATTGTACATCAATGGATCAAACATACATTTCCATCATACAGGATGCGATCAAAAAGTGGTGGGACTGATTTTTTTAAAAAATAATTTATTACACATATTGATACAAATCCTCAATAATCTTCGAAATAGGACCCTTGCACTTTGTCACACAAAGTATAATGTGTCTGCCAATCTGTGAATGCATTCTGAAAGTTGCTGTCAGAATGTTGTAGAAAGTCTGTCCTGCAAGCAGGGTGAAACAACTTGGCAGTGCCATACTGAACCAACTTCTCCTGAACTAAGAGCGTGGTGTGACATGGCACATTGTCATGATGGAGCTTCCAGGAATGGCTGATTTCCCCCTTTGCATGCGGTTGACTAATTTTCACAATCTCTCTAGGACTTCCGCATAATATTGTGCAGTCGTGGTTTGTGCAGGGGATGCAGACTCCTTGTGAATGATGCCACAATGATCAAAACTGACCATGAACATGGTTTTCAGCCTGGACTAGCTCATCTTAGGTTGTCTTTGAATGAGGAGATGTGTTAGTGTGCCATTCTGAAGTTTGACGTTTCATCTCCAGGTTGTACTGGAAGCACCAGATTTTGTCTTTGGTACCTTCATTATTGAGAAAATGTGAGCTTTCTTGAACACAGTTCTGAATTTTTGTTGAAATTTGCACACAGTTTGCTTTTTGTTCATCAGTCAAGAATCTTGGCACAAACATAGCGTAAATTTTCCTAATTACCAAATCTCCTGTAATGATGGTTTGAGTGGTTCTGTAAAAAGGGCTTAACTACTGACTAATGAGATGAATCAATAACCAATGATAAGAGTCCAGAAGTTGTTTCTTTTTTGTCTACCCTTGATGTTAATGGGTGACCGGCACATTAGTCACCAGTGATGAGATCCCTTTTTGATCTAAGTTTCATCAGAGCTTTGGAATTGAAACACTGTGTTTGGGCACCACTTGAGACATACTTTAAGACAAAAAAAGGGGGGAGGTAATGGTATTAGCGACCATTAGTAGCATGCTTGATGGCTCTACAGAGAAGGATGCGAAAACCAGAGGATTGTCCTCTTAAATATTTCAGCATACTCCCAACTTTCTATTGAGAAAGTGTCAAGATATGATTTGAAGACTTCATCAGCTTTCTACACCAAAGCAAGAACATGCAGGTTTTGAATCACTATCTTACCCATGATTGTTTTAAAATTCATCTTTGTTTCTGTCCTTGATCAAAAGAGGCTTACAATAAACCGCAGATGCATGAAGTCCAAAGAAGTAGCAAGCAAAATTTGGGTGAGGAGTTTCAAATGAATTTGTGTCAGAAAAGGAGAATTTATATTTCAATTTTGAATGGAATTTGAGTGGTGAAATTTATGGGGAACCACTACAAAGTTATTTACTAAACACTAGAGTATAATTAATGGTATCAATTTTTTTATTGAAGCTGATCAGGATTTGAACATCTTAGATTGTTATTCTGAAATAATGGCAAATTCAAGGAGATAAAACTGAGCTGCTGCCTATAGCACACATGGAACAAATGCAGCAATGGCAAAACTTCAACAATCAAATAAAATTTTTTATGGAATGTTTGTATAACAAATTGTTCTGAAAATTAATTAAAAGAAGCAAAATATACATTCAGTTTATGAATGACAAGGAATTGGAGGAATAAATATTGTTTATTTATAAAAGTTTTTATTTATAGATGGTGCATAACTTTTTTTTATTTGTGGGAACAAGCAATGGTTAGAAACAATTACTTTCATTATTCTTGAATAAAAATTTTTGTTTGTATTCATTATTGGTGATTCAGATAAATTTTGCCGAGTTTGGGTCATTGTCAGTACAATCAGTCATGGAGTTCATGGCTTTTCTGGGTAGCCTGTTAGTAGCTTTCTTTGAACAGTGTAGGTGGAGCATTCACTGAGTAATGTAAAAATACAAATTGTGTTTGTAAGCTTGTATGCTTGCTAGTTTTGACAAACATGTTCTGCCTTACCCAAAGCATCCCTCTGCTCTGCGTTCTTGGGTCACATTTGTTCACTGCAGTAATAATTTCTACAAAAATGAGAAAACCAAAGGAGAATTGTATGATGTTATAAAGAAAGCCTCTTACCTGCTGAAATAGGAAACAAGTTATGTTTTGTTACTTAATTTCGCTCCAGGACAATTTATTATTTGAACTGTTTTTAATGGGCAAAAATGCAGTGAAATAACAGCTTAACTACGAGATGAAACTTACAAAAGTGCTGTCAAGGAAAAGAGAGGGTCATCCATTAAATAATGAAAAGGTTTCATTTACCAGACCCATAAAAAAAGCCTTTTGTGTCTATTCAGGTATTTCCAAAAGAAAGAAAGAAAGAAAGAAAAGAGAGAGAGAGAGAGAGAGAGAGAGAGAGAGCACTGAATTCAAGGAAATAGCATGAGCAATTCTTTCATGCATGTACAAGGAACAGTGAATCACTCTGTATTAGTTAAGTTGAGGTGTTAAGCAATTGATAGGCTTCATAAATACAAGGGTAAGTCAATTATTATCTGCAATTCAGTTATATTTTTGTTTATTTTGGTAGTACTGTCATTTTTCATTAACGACGCATGCTTTGTTTATTTGTTGTTATATCTTTGCGATTTTCAAGCTGCTAGGTTAGTTTCGTTATCGCTGCCATGCTGTTAATCATGGCTTCTCCGCTGTCTATTTGCGCCAAAGAATAGCAACGTTCAATAATCCATTTTTTGTGGTCAGAAGGTGTATCAGGGGCCAAAATGCATCAAAGATTTTCAGTACAGTGTGGGAACAGTGTTTTGCCAGAACAGAGTGTCTGCGAATGGATTGAAAAATTCCAAAATGGTTGCACAAGTGTTATGCACGATGAAGGAGCCGGACGACTATTTACCGCCACAAATGAAGAAACCATTGAGCGTTCACATGAAATGATTCTCTTGGGCATACGATTAACTATTGACGAAGTGACACATCATTAGTCACAGTTCTGCCTATGAAATCATGCATGACAGACTTGGGTTTCATAAAGTTTGTGCGAGATGGATCCCAAAACACCTTGCGCAGTTGCATAAACAAACACGCTTGGACATCTGTAAAAAACATTTGGATCACTATGGTAACAAAGGGGACAACTTCTTAGACAGGATCATTACTGGTGACAAAACATTGATCCATCATTACGAGCCAGAGAGTAAATGGCAGAGTATGGAATGGAAACATCCAAATTCACCATGCAAGAAGTAGTTCAAGACCCAACCGCCCACAGGAAAACTGATGCTTACAGTTTTTTTGGGACGCACAAGGTCCAGTACTGGAACATTATGGGGAAAGGAGCAGATCAATGAACAGTGTACATTACAGTGAGATGCTTACTGCGAGGCTAAAGCCTGCAATTCGAAGCAAACATCGAGGATTGCTGTCAAAAAGTGTTGTGTTGTTGCATTACAGTGACTGTCTGCATACTGCTGCCCACACTGCTGAAACGCTCCAGAAACTCAAATTTGAAGTACTGTATTGTCCTCCAAATAGCCCTGATCTTGCCCCCTTCTATCACTTGCTTGGTCCACTCAAACAGGCATTAAGCTTGATTTGCCTCTGACGAAGCAGTGAAAGAAGCGGTACATTCCTGGTTCGCAGCTCAACCGAGAACCTTCTTTTATGAAGGCATCAGGAAGCTTGTACAACAATGGACCAAGTGCATTGAAACGCAAGGAGACTGTCAAAAAATGATGTTCTTGTAAACTTTTTATTAGATTACAATAAAATTTTATAACTACTTTGCGGATAATAATTGATTTACCCTTGTAGTGCTAAAAATATTGCTAAGCTTTTTGACAATGTCCTACTTGAGAACTTACAGAAAAAAAACCCACACACACACACACACACACACACACACACATACGCACAAACGAGTGTACGTTGTACACAGCTTTGTGTATTTTGCTCCATTATGTTGGAGATAGATGTACTGCCAGGCATAGTAAGGTAACACAATCATCTCAAAATGATTGACTTCTGAATGAGAAGAGAGAGATTCTAATCTCTGTCCATCAATAATGAAGTAATTTAAGATAACAAAAGACAATGTAAATTAAACTACTTCAGTGAAGACAGAGCTGATTTCTACCTACATTATTTATTAAAATTTTTTTGCAGATAAAAAAGTTTTATTTAGAAACTAACTATCAACTCTGCTTCATTTCTCCCCCACTCCTTGTCACCCAGTGTTTTCATCTACAATGATAGATTTACATAATTTTAGAATTCAGTCTGCAGAGTCACAGCATTAGAATAGAACAAATAGGAAACTGAAGAAATCCTAATGATGCTGCTTGCTTGTAATGTTCATCTTTTTAGTGTTGATTTTCTGTTGATATTTTTAATTAAAAAAAATGTGTTGCACATATTCCTTACTGCAGTTAATTTTACTGTATTTATGTCGTTATTAAACATGTATCAGCCCTGTTTTCATAGAGTCTCTCCTTTTTTCTACAGGTTCATTTGAATTTCTCAGCAAGTGTTGGCGTTCATTATCAACAGTACTTTCCAGACTTGGAAATGCAGAAATAGTGTTTTTCTGCAGTAGCACTGATGCTTAACTAATTGTTATACATTACTTATAATATTTTATTGTGTCAGTCTTTAGTACACCTAAGAGAGCCAGACTTTTTTTATAATAGGAGAAGTTGTTCTGATTTGGAAAAGATGTAAAGTGCAGTATATAGTGGGCTTTTCAGTCAGGTTTGCGATATAAGTCTGACCTATGTGACAAAAAATAATTTGGTGTTTTAAAATCAGTTACATAACAGGTTGTGCCAAGGTGATGAAAATTGCCCCCTTTGCTCTCATAATTTTACACCCACTTGTGTTCTTTCCTTATCAGTGAATGTATTCTTATGCCCTCCCATGCATTTCTTTCTTCATTTTTATCATATTATTTGTTTAATATTATAAGAATATGTGTAATATTCATTATTTTTTATTCCGTCCCTGCTGCCCACAGTGACATTCAATGTGTAATTCTTTTTTATTTCATCACTGTTAAGTCATTGGTGAAAAATCTGTGTATTTTGTTGTAACCTATTGCTCTGTAATTTTTCATTTGCTGTCTCTACTTGAATGGTTAACACAGTTTGTGTGTGTTTTGTGGTGCCACTGCTTTTGATTTTAAATAGTCTTTTGACACTTTCAATGTAATTGGAAAGTCAATAGATTGTTTAAGGATGCAGTCTGGTTGAATAACCTGGAAGAAGTAGAAAGACTTTCCCTGGATATGACCAGCTGAGAGCTTTGTCATGCAGGTAAAGCCTGATTAAACCAGAACGGGCTCAGTGTGTAACTTTTATATATGTGCCAATAGACTGGATTGCTGAAATGGCCATTGTTAGGTAACTAGTCTTTACAGTAAGTGGCAGCTGTCATGGCAAGTTTTATTTTTATTTTTTTTAACTCCATTGATTGTAACTTGTTTTTAACATTCCATTGAAAGCAGTGAAATTTCACTGATAATTATGTACTTATATTATTTTTAAGTTTATAGGCACTTATTTTTTACCATTTTTTAAAATGTTGACACTTACATTGGTATTGTGAACAAAGACGTAGGAGCTAGAAAATTTTATTAGTATTTGTTTAAGTTAAATATTATTATTTGAGCATCATGCAGATGCATTTTATATAATGGACATAACAAAACATCAGAGTAGATTGTGATATTCTCTGTTATGTTCTTTCCAAGATAATTTATAGTTTGTGACAAATCTGTGCTGAAAAGATAAGTAGATATATCTAGCAATACTATGCTTTTTGCAAATTCTTACAACATGTTTTATGTGGAAAATTGTACATCTATAAAATGGTAATTGGGTGTGGATTTGGGAGTGCACAATGCTATGCAGCCTCATTCAGGTCCATGTTACTTCTTAATCTGTTTGGATGTTAAGGAAAAGTAATGCTATATATTGAGATTTTGATGATGCATATTCTGTTAGGAGTATTTCAGTAATCATAAGCATCATATTATCAGTGAAACGTGATATAGTATTTACATGCCAAAGACCTTAGGCTTATTTAGTTCAGAATGCCACAAAAAAGGACTAATGATTGAGAATGAGAAGTCAACATCCACCTTGCGGAAATAACCATGAGCAGTTACAAGATGCACCCTATGAGCTGATGTAAAATGTTTGTTGACTTAACAGCAGAGGAAGGGGCCAGATTAATATATTTAGACTCAGTCTGCAATGGAAGAATAGAGTGAGACATTTTTAGCAGGCTATAAAAATATCAGAGTTAAGAGGTACAGAAATTTTATGTGCATGGTATTGTGAAATGTGTTGAAATAGTCAACTACAGACAAACAAAAATTGAGAGAAAGAAAAAAATCCTCAGAATCTGAGCGACAGTGTGCTAATGGAAGCAGAAGGGAAGGTACCCTTGACTTCATCATTCCCTTACAACAGCTTTGTTATGCTTTTAACATAAACACTACCATCTCTCTCTAATTGTCTCCTATGGTATTTCATGTTAATATCTTTAATCTGCAGCCATATTACACTATCTGCTACAAAAGTACCTTGTCTCTCATACCTTCCTTCTCTGTTGAGTGGTTTATATCTTTCTTTACATATCATAACCAGCTTAAGCTCTAGTGAATCTGTTGCCAGTGCAGTAAACTGGTAATAATAAGTAAATAAACAAATAAATAAATACAACATGTACCTCCCACTACAGTGGTGATATAGAAGTATAGAGTTTTCATTATTTTGTGTTATCAAATAGCCTGCAGTTTAACTCATTTACCTTTATTGTTGGCAGCATGAGAGAAACAGGTTGTGCTGCTAAATTTTATTGCTTTCCCTAAGCTTAGCATCTGAGACCTAAATTGATCTTATAGTTAACAGAAACAAAATTAATGTCTAGTACAATAATTTCTATTTTCCACCACTTCAGTGGCATGTATGCATGCCACTGCTTAAATGTGTAAATAATGGAAGAAGATAAGATAACATCTCACCGTGTAGTTGAGGCATCGGTAAGCTTGTAAAAGACTCAGAATGTTGCAGAGTTTTGGATGAATCCTCCTTCAGAGCTTTTGTGTATACATTCAGTTGCAAGGCTACATTGCCCCCAGCTGACCACATGGGGCTGGCACTGCAGCTTGACTGGGTTTGGGAATTGTCGAGTGGAGTGGGTAAGGAGAGAAAGAAGAGGGAGTGATGGTTGGGGTGGCTGACAGCAGGCGAGTAGAGGCAGCAGGTGCATGAGAACGAATGTGGGACCGGTGAGCTAATCTTGGCTGCAGGCAGGGTGAGTTGTACATGGTGTGTGATGGTGTAGAGAAGTTGATTGGGAGGGGAAATCAAACAGAGGAAGAGGAGACTGTGGAGAGGTGGTCAGGTGGGACAGTGTAATGGTACAGTTTTTGTGTGCGTGCTGTAGAGCTATGTAGAAGGGTTCATCCTAAAGCTAGCAACATTCTCAATCATGTTTATGTGCCTATTGACAACTCAACACCTGTTCCATAGAGTAATATCTTTTCTCCTTCCATTATTTATATTCCACACAGGACTTTCCATTATTGTATTTACATGCCACTGTTTATTTATTCAGGTAGATTCTCATTTAGACTTGCCACATTCAAGACCTTCTTGCCCTAGGAAAGTTTGACATTGTCATGAGGAATAAAACCTAAGATCTTCACTCCAGTGGCAAGCAGTGCTAACCATGAAACTTTGAAGGTAGGGAACATTATTCTAGGGGAAAAGAAATCAGGTTCTTAATATTCACAGAGAAAGTGAATGTTATGTGTAATACAGACATATAAGATATGTAGAAGGAAATGTTACCAAACTGTACAGTGGTTTCAATGCAGGAAATCCAATAGGAATAGAGAATTCTGCAGGATAAAGTAAGATACCTTAAAATGAGAGAAATTGGGCTCCATTCATTACTGTAGGGTAATCTGTTTCAATACTGTCCCTTAAGGCCCTGCACTCTCAGGTGCCCCTTAGCTCAGCTGCGGACAGGCACAGCTAGCACGGCCGCCAAGCAGCCCTGTTACACTCATTCTGCACTTACGCAAACCACTTGCCCACCCTTGCCCATGTGCTTGACAGCTGCAGAAGAATGATCCAGGCGCTTAACGGCCCTCACGTCAACTGTTTACCCACCTGTACCTGTGGGTGATCTGCTTCCCACAGGCAGGCTCTCAAGCTGGAACAGCCTACTGTAGAATTTAATGGTTCTACCAAATCCCACAAAATATGAGTGAGTGAACAGAACAGATAGTTTCACTTCAGGCATCAAATGATTTTATTCAGCTATAAGCTTGTCAGTTGAGCAGTGCATTTATGTACGTGAGGCACATTTTGAAGTCCCACTATCGTGTCTTTCATTAGTCAGACATTCACAGCAAAATATATGTAGTTGAAGTTAAAGGGATGAAACCTTCTGTTCATGAAATAATGTTGTGATCTTTGTTACTTTTGTTAAATTATGGGAAGTGTATGAATGTCATAACAGTGATAACTTAAGTGAGGACTATGAAAAAAGTCAGTTTAATTGCAGTTGGGTTGAAATTCCAGATGTATTTGTATATTAAGTAATTAGGGAAATTTCTTACCCACAAAATTGTTTTATGCTATCTTGTCTCCATGTAACCTTGTTGGCTTACAGTGCACTACAAGCACCTGACTGCATATTTTGCAACATTGTTGCAATGCTTTTGTGAAACTGTGGTGTTTGTTGATTCTTTTCAACTGTGTTTAGAAGTTGTACTGAATGAAATATCTTCTTTGTACAGTGTGTAATAAACATCAGTATTTTTTCATCCTTTGCTGTATTTGTGGCCATGTTACTGAATCTGGCACTCCAGTGAATGTGGCACAGTTGAAGTTGAATTGGCTGTCAATTTGTGTTTAGGGCCACTGCTATTCTACACTTTGTGTTTCCCAAATTTTAATTGTGTCAAATTATTTACGAATCAATAGTGGCAGTGAAATTCATTTTGTGAGATATAAAGTAAGACACTCTCTATGTTTGTAAACTGTCTGTAGCTCGGGCAGCAATCTCTTATTGAGTCTATTGCAAGTACACTGTGATGTCAACAAGGCCCACTGCCTCTCTGTTCCTCAACTGATCTAAGAGTGATGTATCACACCCATATTTTCTAGCCCAGTATTAAATTAATTATAATATGTGTGATGATTTATTGCAATTAGTGTTCTGTAACTAGGGAAAAGGAACAAAAAATAAGTTGTGACAGCCTCCGTCCACAGTTTACAAATTATATTGTATGTATGTAGTTTATTTTTTTATTTTATTTTGTCCTTGGAGAGACCAAATAAAGTTCACTGTATTATTGTGATCTGTGTAACTCAAGCAATGTGAGAACTTTCTTTTTACATTATATTTGTCACCCCTATTACCTTTTTGTTATTATTATTATTATTATTGCCATCGTAGTTGCCCAAATAAATGGGTGTCACACATACCACATTTTATCTGCTCTGTTGCTGTAATAACTCTTATTTAATTACACTCCGAGCTATGTAATATGTTGGTAGGTGTTTAGATTCATGGCAGCAGTCAGTTTCTGAAACATTTGAGCGACTCGGGGGAACACAATGGTAAGCACCAAAATCATAGTTTTGAGATACAGTGGATTTAAAGTTAGAATCTGAATAATTTTTTTCAAACATTGCTTTTATTCTGTAGGGTGTTTAACATCTGTCTTCTTCTATGCAGACATAAATAAAACGGAGAGCAGACTAAAACAAATGAAATATACAAAAAGTATTACATAATGGTCGTATAGATGTGATTATGTTTTACCAACCACACATAATTAAAAATACATGCTGGTAGAAAATTACTTATGAAAATTTACAGCAACTATTCAACACTTTATTCAAATTATATTGTCATTCATCACTCTCATCACTGACATGTTCTCTGTCTGAAACAGTTGGCCTTAGTGACAGGAAAAATCCATGATGGGCTGGAGGTATGTAATCTACAAGTGATAGGATGTCAGCAACTTTCTTCTTTTCAACAAGTTTTCGCACGTTGTATTTAAGTCGAAATGTTGAAACAGGGCACTACGTTCCACATTGTCTGAAACTTATTTCGTGCCATATGTCATGACAGAATGTCTTGCTTGTGAATAAAGACATCACCTTCCACCTACATACATTCCTTAGGTTGACATCTTGACCATCAACTGTCTTCTTTCTTAAGACAAGTGCTTCTTTCGAGTGCCTTATTTGAAAGAAATGCTCTATTTTCATATTGTACACAAAAAATGGATTCTTCTTAGCTGACTTCTGGATGATATCCAACCACTGATCTAGACTGTACACATCTTGTACTTGCTGGCGAACGTAATTTTCAGTTGTCACGATATCTCTATCAGAGGGCAACGTCGTGTGCCCACTAGCGGGGAAGTGGTGTTCGATCACATTGAATCTTCCAGTTGATATTACAGTAGACTCTCGCTAATCTGGCCATTCCTGGCACATATGGGTGCCGGATTAGCAGAAGTGTCAGATTATTGAGTGTCTGAAATTTATTTTGTTTTTTATTTATTTTGAAAACATAGGGGATATAGTGTACTGTACTTTATTAAACTGAAGGATACAATTTTAAAACATAGTGGATATACTTTATTAAAGCCAAAAATAAATTAATTTTCAAAGAAAACATAGTCCTTGAGTGTACAATATACTGTACACAATTATACATTTGTATCACCATGAAACATGTCCCTAATTTTTAACTGTCACAATGATGATACGCGACAGTGGCATACTTTATCATGCAACCACTTTACAAGCATTACATTGGTACTGCATGTATCTGGCTGTTGCATAATGTACTCCAGGAAGATCACCAATTTCTTCTCCTTCTGGAAGGTTGTGGAACATGTCAGTGTACAAAGTAATTGATAATTCTGAATTGACTGGCTCATCGCTGTCACTCACTACTGGATCCAACTCGTCATCAATGGATTGCCACAATTTTCTCTAGTTCTTCATTATGGTAGCGCTCTCCACTTTATCTCATGCTTTGACTGCTGGGAAAACATCACCACATATGTTAATTGCTTTCCACGCCTTCAGCATAGTCTCAGTAGAGTCCTATTCACTTTTGTTCAGCAAGGAGACGAGAAGTGAATGTCGATAATGATGTTTAATTGATTCCAAAATTCCCTGGTCCATGGGCTGAATTAGGGCTGTCACATTGGGTGGGAGAAAGAGTACTTCTATAATATCAGACTTTAGAGAAACATCTGAAGGATGACTGGAAGCATTATCGGTTATAAGGATAGATTTTAGTGGAAGCTTTTTCTTCTTTAGCGCTTTTCTCATTGCTGATACAAATGTTTCATGGAACCACCGAGGGAATATTTGTCTGTACATCCACGCTTTCTTCTGAGCACAATACTGTACTGGTGGAGTATTTCTGTCAGTGTGTTGAAAACAACGTGGATGTTGGGATTTTCCAATCACTACAAGCGGTAGTTTATGACTCCCATTTGCATTACAACATGCCATTAATGTTACGTGCTGTTTCTGTTGCTTGTAATCAAGAGCTTCCTTGTCGCTTTTGGCAGCTAATGTTTTTGAAGGAAGCATCTTGTGAAAGAGTCCTGTTTCATTAGCATTGTACAATGCATCAGCAGTTAAATCTTCTCCCTCTATTATATTCCATATTTTGCTTACAAACTCATCAGCATCCTTATCATTAGCTGATCGACTTTCTCCGGTGACTGTCAGCTGCCGAATGCCATGTCGTTTTTCCCAGTTTGATAGCCAACCTTTGCTCACTGCAAACAAGTTACTACTGCCAAGTTGTTTGTTAAATGCAGCTGCCTTTTCCTTTATAATCGGGCCACTGGCTGGAATTCCTTTACTGTGTTGTTGTATGAACTATCTATAAACAGCTACGACCAGTTCTTCATTCTCACTCTTTTGCATAATCTTCCGTTTTCCCAACTCACTATCCATTTGTGTTGAGTACTGTCAGATAACATCTTTCTTTTTTATGTCATAAATAGTTGCTCTTCCAACATTGAACTGAGCAGCAACGGCTTTCTCTGAAGACCCTCGGTTTAACTTATCTAAAATTTTGAGTTTCTGCTTGAGGTATAGCGTAACATGTTTCCTTTTAGAAGACATGATTCTGAACAGTAAAGAAAGCTACAATTTCAAATACAGTATATAAAGCATTGTTTAGCTAAGCATTGTTGCACATGATAATTCGTTGTGAACGTGTTTTTGGATGTGTGCCGGATTACTGAGACTCCAGACGACTGAGGGCCGGACTAGCGAGAGTCTAGTGTAGATACTTCCAAAACAGGAGTGTGCTCCAGTTCTTATTTTGGCCACAGCAGGTATCAGATATCATGATAAAAGTCTCTCCTTTTATGTTGTTTTCATGAAAGTAACGTAAAAGGCAGCTTAAAATTTCCTCTGATCCATGGGCAGCGGTAGTAGCATTCCACAAGAAGCAGTGCCCTTCGTTCTTGCCACAGTCGTGAACATTCAGGTTATATAACCAATTTTTCCTTTTGTAAAAAGCTGGCCCACATCTTAACTTAGGAACTGGGAGAGTCTGCTGCAAATCAAGTCACAACATGAAGATTACTGTCTGCGTCTGCTCATTTTGTCTGGATTCCAGTGTTAGCCTGCCTGGCCTCTGCATGACATTGGTGTAATTCCAACTGATACTCAAGCCCTGCTTTCAGCTGGGGGTCAACAGTAGTCTTAATTTTCACTTTTAGCATGTCACAAGTCTTACATGTGTCGTTCTTTGGTAACTTTGCTCCTACGTTATACTCTTCAGTGAAAATTCGCCTGTACTTGTCTGCAGTTACAGGGTCATAGGATATCTCCATGCAGAAGACATTCTTATAGTGATCATAAGAGGAGGCAATTGTTGAATCTGCGTCCAGGTACAATCTGCCACCATTGTTTGAGCATCTGTAGTGACTCTCGTATTTCAGTATGTTGTTGATGTGTTCCCTGACATGGTTAATACTTGTTTCAGAGTAAGCATGTGGACACACGAAATGCTTGCTGCGTGTGTCCTGGGGTGGCATGTTCAATCCAGATGAGATTTTCTTCTGTATATTTTCCATGTGACTACAATTATTATGCAGACCATGAATGACAAGAAAATCTTTCTTGCACACTTTAATATCACTGCAGCCAACTTTTACACAGTAGGAAACATTAAAATTTCTCAGAGATTCACAACTACTTTTCAGCGACGTGCAACAGCATTACATTTCATTGCACCAAAAGAAATGCATTTTGAACATTGAAGTCACCTATTTCCCAAAATGTTTTGAATGTTTTCATCACATTTGAATTTCCTGCTGTGTCGAAACAGTTACGAGGACACTGGCAATTAGGTCCCACACTTTTTTTTTTACTTACAGTTTCTTCTGAATGAAAAACATATTCTTCGCCTAAATTATGCCTCTTCTGTTTAATGTTGCACTGAGAATCGAACCTCAGCCTTTTCCGAGACGACCTCTTCATCTCTTCGAGCGCGCCCTACCTAACTTGTTTGTGCAGTAGCAATACACTGTTCCCTGTTTTGGGCAATACGATCTGATTTACTATTAACCTGTATAACAACAAAAATTACTTTTATTGTTACCATTAATATTATTATATGTATTAATCTACATGAAAGATGTGCATACACACATCATTTAACCAAAAGAAGTTGTGATTCTAATACAACCTCAAAATTCATGTACTTCAGGAACATAATGGTATGTACCTCCACTTAACATTATGTTTGTAAAACGTACTAGATAAAATATATTTACAAATTAACGTACCTCTGAGTCATCAAGAATGTATTCTGGATTGTTCTTGGAAATATCAGTATCACCGGAAGTGTACTCGTCATCTTCAGTCTTGCCGTAATCTCAGAAGAAGTACACAGGTTGTTTTTACTAGCTGCCATTTTCTCTGTCGCTTACCATTACATTTCCACAACAGATGGATACTGGCGCTTACCAATAAGCTTCGCCCTGTCATCTGTTGAGTGAATTTAGAACTACTATTAAGTGTATTGCATTGTGCTCCTCACAGGTGGCATCAGTAGCCATCTAGCTCAAAATACATGGCAATGGCACTTTCCATTGTGTTCCCCCAAGCCACTCATTTTATGTTCTCATATTCTAGCAAAATGCTGGTTTGGGGGGGGGGGGGGGGGGGAATAGTGATCCCTTTCAGTAATTTTAAACAAGAAAGTCATAACTGTCACCACCAAAAGGAAACATTACAAGAAAAAAGAAGTTTCTCTTACCTGTTACTTTGTAAGTGTTCTGTGGTGACAGTTCTGTATGAAATGAAGATCAGAACTTACTAGAAAGCTGATAGACTAATAATATCTCTTTCACAGAAGATAAAACATGAGAAAACAGACTTCTTTTGCCAATGTAAAGATAATAATGCCATAAAAACTGAAGAATAATGATATTTTTAATCCAAATATTGCTTTCTTTGTGGTAAAGTAGTGACAAATGAAGAAGGAGAGCATAGCAAAGTAACAGCAGGAGAAATTAAAATAAGTTAATTCCTGATGAAGTAAGACTTTGGCCAGCTGAGAATTATAAAGTGATTCAAAGACATTAACATTAGCGTAACAAATTGGGACAGTAAAAGTAGCAAAGGGTAATAAATGAAAAATAGTAATGTGGATCAATTTGGTATGAGTTGTAGGAACCATTATGAATTGTTTACAGATATAGTTTTGTGAAGCCTTAGTCAGGACAAGAACAAATGTCACATTGAACAAACTTTTGTATTGCCATAATGAAACACCACTCCAGTTTTTTTAAAGAACTGTATTATGTTCACACGACCTGTTTTGCCTATATATTAGGCCATTATGAAGTGTATCTGAAAGTTATACTGTAGAGAAGCAATGTGAAATAATACTGGAAGTGTTGAGAGCTCATGTTTTCTCTACTGCATAACTTTCAGGTACACTCGATAATGGCCTGATTTAGGCTGAAACCGATCGTGTGAACTTTAATAATGTTGTTAAAAAGAAGAAGAAGAAGAGCAACTGGAGCTGTGTTTCATTAACTGAACATCACAGTATCAGTAGCATCATCCAGACATTACCCTTTTGTACAAAAAGAGATTGTGTACTGCTGGTGCAGTTAAATTAATAGATTAGGCAGTGCATGGTATGAAATTTGGATGTGGGACAGTAGCATGGTGGGAAGGTCTAGTGACAAAGCCTGGAGTTAGTGCAAGGGGAGTTGCCTAATAACAAGAACATTGAAGGTGGGTTTTGGAGTATATAAAGAATCATTGATGATATTAGTATTAAAGTTGTTGGCAGCATCATTATCAGCTCCATTCAGATACTGTGAAGAGAGGAGCACAGGAGCTGTTCTGTAGATTCAGGATGTGCTGAACCATGGATGTTCTCACTAGGAAATTCCGGAGAATTCATTGTTAGAAGAAACCTAAGCTTGGTTTTTTGACCAGTGGTTGCAATGATCAACATTCAGGAACTGCACCTGTGCCATATTGTGAGAAGTAAATGAATTTTTGTATGCCTAGAGCACAATAGCTTAATACCAAAAATTCCACATCACTCTCACTGTTATTTTGTAGCAGCCTCCATTTCAGTGTTGGTATTGTACACACAGTACATGGAAATTGGCAAAATTAGGTAATGAAAGATGTCTTGCGTATGGTGAGCTGTTTCATGTGCGTCCTGGGTATGAAAACTAATATGCTTGGAGGCAGTGGATATCGTAGACATTGATTTGATTCTTGTGTCCACTTGGTGAAAGTTCTCTGGATGTGGGACAGGGAGAAGTGGGCATTTCAAGCTATACTTCAGAAACTGAATTTATGGTTATTATATTCAGGACTGTTTACCAGAAGTTTGATATATTATTTGTTGTATACTGAGTCAGTAGGTAGTTTATGCCATTTTGGAATTGGAGCAGGTTTGATCTGAAAGGAAATGTATTTTTGGAGTGTGTGTTTGATTAGTGCAAACACTTTTCTTGTTTGTGAATTTATTGTGAACAAACTAAATAGCTTACATTAGTGAAGCGGAAGAGGACATCAAGATACAGGACAGGAAAGGGAACAAATTTAGACCTATGGATGATAGTTAAGATGAAAAAGATATCAAAGAATCTAAAACCTTTTGACTTTCTTGTTTAAGTTGCATATATACAGCTTGTAAACACCTCTGCTGACAATAATCCCATTACACACGAATTTTACCTCAGTAACATGTATGTTGTTTACATTTTTTTCAATCCGTGTTATGGGATTATACATGCCATTTTCAAAATAGTTATATAATATCTTCTAAGAATTCCACTAATGTGCTGAGTTTCTTTCAGTAATTGGGAATTTTTCCCTTGTCTGTGTAAAATGCTCAGCTTATATTATTTTTAAATCCATTAATTCCAAAGATTATGCAAATTTGTGATATTGTAATGGCAAATTTATGCATCCAAAAAGGAAAATAATAATGATTTTTCATGTTATGTTCATTTTTCAGCAGACATCAAACATGTATGTGAAAATATAAAATTAAAAGATAGTTCATTTACAAATTATACATGTAATTGAAGCTGACAGCTTAAGAGAAAGTATTTGTCATCTTTATCGTTACAGTATTAATATGTTCTTTCAAAACTGCTTCTTTTTATCATTATTGTTTTCAGTTCTAAAGTACAGTAAAATGTATTTTCCTTCTGGTATTGCCGTAATCTTATTTTTTACGAACATCATTCACCGAGTCCTTGCCCCAATTGAAGCCCTGGTTCATACCATACCCAAAAAATATGCGTTAGGATATTCTTATCAACAATTTGCATATTAATTTCCAAAATTACTAAATTAAGTGTGGAGATACTGAGATACCCCTTTCTAAGCAATGTTTTTAAGTGGCTTCCTTGAGGAACATGCCAGTGGAAGTTGTTGGTATGAACTAATAATTTACATGGTTTTCCATTATATGAACAAGAAAATTATATCACCTTATATTTTAGTGCATTCTGAAATTTAAGATTACAGTGTCTCCTGAAATCTCTCTCTCATGTGTTAAGAAATTAGTTACTATGTTTTTAAATCATTTTAACAATGAGTTTATTAGCTCAGTTGTATAAAGGGAAAATTCAGATAGCAAAATCAACAAATTATAAGATGTGATTGCTGGCCGTACTTACCTTCAGGAGACAGTGTTTAGTACTGGTCATAAGTGTACATAAAAGTAAAAGAGATGACATTATCCTAGCTTTTGGAATTATTAGGTCCTAGTTAGTTAGGATAATGTCATCTATTTTACTTTTATCTGTCTCTCTTGGCAATACTAAACCTTTTGTCTCCTGAAGGTAGGTTTATTAGCTCATTTTCTAAAAATTGTATAGTATTTTCAGTTTATTTGCTCCTCATTTGCATCATACTATAAAGCAGAAAACAAAGAGAATGGCTGAAATATATGTACGCATGGGATAAATACGGTGCAGTTGTAGCACAAGGAATTTGTTTTGCTTGACTTCAGTCAGCAAATTTCAGGAAAAGGTTTCAAGTTATACAGAGATTGCGGGGCTCAGTGTTGGGTGTTCATTTACATTGTTTGTATGAACTGCGATAGTGCCAGCTACATGTTTTCGAAGTTGGAAGGGCAAATACAAGCTGTGCATCTTATTTTACTTTCAAATCTGACATATGTCTTTAACTTTTGACTTCTTATGATCTTAAAAATGAGCACCAAAGTCAGACCAATTTCTGAGTGTGCTATATACACTGGAAGAAAATTAATGTGGTACTGGAGCTAATATTATTTTTTTAAGAAAGTGTGATATGTCAATGGAACATTAGTGGCTATAGAGTTAGATGTTTAAAAGTTGTTTGTGGCATTCAGATTATATAATAGGGAACAATATTTGGCCGTGTTTATTACACACATGGCAGAAACAATTTTCTCTTTTGTCCAGTCTTCCTTGTTAAATACTTAATGTAAATTCCACATCCTAAAAGATTGTAGCAATAAGAATCTACATATCCATTGGCCAGGTAAATAAAGTTTTGTGTACATGATTTATCAGAATCTTTGTACAAATGTTGTGAATCTCATCCAGACTTATTGACTGAGGATCAAATTGACTATTTAAAGACTGCATAATTGTTTCACTGTATACTGAAATGCTGTATTTTTGTGCTACTATATCTCAACACAGTAGTTTATGATGTGTTACCTCTGCTAGAGGTTCATGTAAATGTCTTGCTACTGACATATTTGTTGTATTAATAAAGTGGCAAGACACTCATTTTAAAAGCATTATTTATTTTGCCATGTAACAATATATATCCTTCAAGCAGCCACTGAAATAAGTAAGTGTATCTACTGTTAGAATTTGAAGACTGATTTATATGATGTATTTTACACCAACAAGAGATACTTTTTACTTTAGTAACCCCATGGTCCCAGTTGAAATGCTGAATAATGCTCTTTCATTGGATTCCATCCATTTACTCCTCGTATTCATATTTGCTATAATTCTACCAGACGTTAGTCTTCCATTTTGTTGTGTCATTCCTATCTGGTTACACCACGTCTTCTGGACAATGGGTAAAAAAGTAGTGTGTTCACTAGCATCATGACTGTATACCCAGTTCACTGTTTCGTCCTCCTCTTCATCGTTTTTGTTTGTACGCCACCTGTAGGTCTTCATTGTCTTCGATTATTTATTACAGAGAGTGTTTGTCCATCCAAAATTTTTCTTTATGAAGACATTATTATCTTCCTTTCCAGTTGTGTCGTGTACTGGACAATTAGAATCACAAATTGAACCACCTGTGGACATTATAACAGATTTTAATTGTTAATAGGTTTAGTTGCACTCTCCATATCGGCTGCAAGCTGGCCCTTTTTAGGCATTTCATAAGACAGGTTATGAAGATAAATTAGAAAAATGTGATTCATTATGTCTTATATGTCTTAATGATATTAATAACAAAAAGTAATGATGTGGAACACACAAAATGTGACAATCAGCCCAATCCTCACATATGTAAGTCAAGAAGATGGCCAATAAATACACAGGTGAGAGGAACTGTGGGATATTCTCTTGGGATAATTGAGTAGTTTCTTCATGCACTGGTTGAGAAGGAAGTGAAACAGGATTGTATACTATATCCAATGTTATTCAATCTGTACATTGAGTGAGCAGTAAGGGAAACCAAGGACTTTGCCTCGTAAATTCAAATGGGAATCCCTGCAAAGAAGACGACATTCTTTTCATGAGGCACCAATGAGAAAATTTAAGGGACCAGTATTTGAAGCTGAATGCAGAATGATTCTAGTGGCACCAACATACGTTTCACATAAGGACCACGAAGATAAGATAATAGAATTTAGGGATCATACGGAGGCATGTAGATGATCATTTCTCCCTCATTCCATTTGAGAGTGGAATAGGAAAGGAGATGGGTAGTAGTGGTCCAATGTACCCTCCACCATGCATTATACGGAGGCTTGCAGACAACTTAAGTCCTAGGGGAGGAAATAAAAACTTGGAGGTTTGGCTATGAGCTTGTAATTCTGTCAGAGAGGGCAAAGGAATTGGAAGAACAGTTGAATGGAATGCATATTGTCTTAAAAAGAAATTATAAGAAGAACACCAATAAAAGTAAACCAAGGGTAAGTTGAATTAAATTAGGTGATGCGGAAGGGATTACATTAAGAAGTGAGAGACTAAAAGTAGTAGATGAGTTTTGCTATTTGGGTGGCAAAATAACTGTTGGTGGCCAAAAAAGAGGACATAAAATGCCCAATGGCTATATCATAAAAAATCATTCTTGAGGAAGAGCAATTTTTTAACATCTGATGAAGAGCAATTTGTTAACATCTAAGAGTCGGGAAGCCTTTTGTGAAGGTATTTGACTGGAATGTAGCTTTGTTCAGAAGCGAAACATGGATGATAAACAGTTTGGACAAGAAGAAAATAGAAGCTTTTGAAATGTGGTCACTATAGAAGAATGCTGAAGATCTGACAAGTAGATTGAGTAACAAATGAAGTACTGAATCAAATTGGGTAAAAAATAAATTTGTGGCTCAACTTGACTAAAAGAAGGGATTGGTTAATGGAACATACCCTGAAGCATGAAGAAATCATCAGTTTGGTAAGGGAGGGAGACGTTGGAGGTAAAAATTGTGTGTGTGTGTGTGTGTGTGTGTGTGTGTGTGTGTGTGTGTGTGGATGGGGGGGGGGCGGGGGAGGGGACACCAAGGGATGAATACAGTAAGCAGATTCAAACAGATGTAGGTCCCAGTAGTCATTTGGAGATGATGAGGCTAACACAGGATGGAGCAGAGTCACAGAGCTGCACCAAACCAGTCTTTTTGACTGGAGACCAGAATAACAAAATGCTTTTGCAGTTTATATTTCATGTCACATAGAAACTAAATTTTAGGCGTGTGACATCCATCAAACTACTTTCCTGAGTGTCAGATAGATACTTTTTGTAGACCATCATATTCCATGCCATTAGCTTCAAGCATGTCTGTCAAATACCTTTACAAAGTAAATATGGACAGTTAACTAGATGAGTGACTATGCTACTATGTATAAATCTACACACATACTCTGCAAGTCACCTGATGGTGTGTACAGAAGGTACTTTGTGTACCATTGTCACTTCTCCCCTTCACTTGATCCAGTTGTGGATGGTGTACAGGGAGAATGATTGTTGGTAAGCCTTTGTGTGTGCTCAAATCTCTCCAATTTTATCTGTATGGTCTTTTCATGATGTATACACAGGAGGAAGCAATATATTGGTTAAACTCTCTGGAATGAACACTCTCAGAAGTTAAACAATAAATCACACTGTGATGTACAATACCTCTTTTGTAGCATCTAGAGTTAAAATTTACATGGATTTAAGTGTGGTGCAAGAGACTTCTGTTTCCATTGAGATGTCCACAAGTATCCCCCGGCAGTTTTTATCATAGTTATGATTGGTGACAGGGCTGGGATTTTCCTATGTTGGCTGTGTCAAGGTGATAGTGTAGATTTTTCCCCCAATTTGAGGATATTGTGGCCCTCAGGAAATACTTTTTTATGCCTGGTCGTCACTTTGTTGGAGTTTTAGTGTTTGGCTATTAAATGTGGATCATTTTCTGTGCTGTCATGGGAACTTTTCTTGGCATTAATTACAGAAGTAAATTATGAATTGGTTTTGCCAGGTGACAGCAGTAAATGAAGTTTGTAGTTTAGCCATAGAGGGACTGAAAGTGCATATGCCCTTGGGTGAGAAACAAGCTGATCATTCTGTAACAGCTTTCAGCGAGTTGTAATTATGATAACTCTCTAGCACATAAATCCTTCATTTTTTCCTTGTATATATTATACAGTAGACCAGATTTATTGAGCACCACTCATACAGTGCTTAGCTTTCTCTGTGTCACTGTGCAAGGGAAATTTAAACTGGGAGGTGTGCAAGGAGCTTCTGCAGATGTGAGATAATTAATTTTATCAGGTACCAGAATATGGGTAAAAAAGTTGTTTGATGATGATTTCTAAGAAAAAACTGATGCCCTGTGTAACCAGGAAATTATTTTTAAGAAGTAAAATAAATGAGACATTATTGCAAATTTACCCCATACCCTTTGCTTGTTATATATAAAACTACCATTTATAAAACAGTTATCTCCACTTTGCCTGAGGCTGCTCATATTGAATTGTAATTATGAAAACATAATCACAAACAGCAGTTTTTATGATAAATCACAGTGTTTGTTTATTGTTAAAACTGTCACTTTTAGAAGAAAAAAAAGAAAGGGGGGATCTGCCTATATACCCATGAAAAAAGTTTTAAATTCTGCAATGTGCTTCTCTACCCAGTTAGTAACTTTTAAATGCATGACTATACTCGTGTAAATGCCAATATATGTTTGTTTCTCTATTTTCATTGAATTTTGGGATGCTTAATTAGCTCATAACAAAAAGGGTATTAACACTAAAAAAACACAATTATTGGAGACTTGGATGTTCCAAGAGGAACACTTTTACCCATATGTTGTGACAAATAAAAATGTGTTGCATATAGGGATTTGAGTCTCAATTTCCTGTTTTTCATGAGCAATTACCATATCCATTATGTTATCTGGACATGCTTCAAAGTCAAACTTAAAATTGCATTGTATTGGACACTACAACTGGAGGGGAAACAGATTTGGTGAAGGTTCATGGCTTACCCTGGAATTGCGATATATGTCAGTTGAATTAAATTCACTGAAGTGAAATTCATGGAATCAGTGATAAGGAAATCAGTGAAGCTGCAGTGGCACGAAGTTGTATCAGTGAAATATTGATATCAGTGAAATCTGACGTATTCATTACATTGCAGTTTCAGCATTTATGAATGGATTTAAATGGTGATATACAATGTCACTACATTTTCACTGATTTAGTTCTCAATGATTCCATTCATTTCTCAGTGTAAGCCGCAGGCCTCTAACATATCCATTTCCTCAGTTGTGCTATTCCCACATACCCCCTGGGTCTAGTGTTTGGGAGTAAGAGGGCCAAACAGTGAATATGAAAATTAGACTCAAGCCTGGACGCATGCTCAGAAAGCTTAGTGATGCTCACACTAAACAGAAAAATCTGAGTCTGAGAGACAGTCTGACACAAATTTTCATTTGTCTCAACATACGCATTACATTACAGGTGCAGCACTCCTTAATGGTTTCCTCTGATATCACTTCATGTTATTTATTCTTAATTGATTTTATCTCCATTGACTCCATTTGTTTCATTTCTGTGAAATTAATTCAGTTGACAAACCCTTTCAGTTTTGTTAAAAAATCCTGTAGGTTTTTATCCTGTTAAACTGACTTTCAACCCCTGCTGACAGTTGAGGTGGCTTTCAGATTTACAGTACGTCATGCATGAGAAAATAATGAGGAACTGACATGGTTGAGATTCCATGTTAAACTGTAGTTTCTGCTGTATCCAGACATGTAGTCTACCAGCAGTACAGACAAGTTCCACGGGTTACTGAATTGGGGGCCAGCCAGTGTCACATCCGGATGGCAATAGCAATGATGCGGGCCTCCTGACACCTTGTCATTGAGAGACACAACAGCCCATGGCAACAACAGCAATGGGTCATTTTTAGGGGAAATGCTGGCAGCTGCCACTGTGACCAGTGGTGCCCACATCTCCAACATGTAGCATTTCCATTACCAGTAGGAGGCAAAATAATCATGGCACTACTTGCATCTGCCAGGTTGTGTGCCTACAAGTGGGCCATGCTATATTCATTTGTCACTACAGTATTTATACCAACACATGGCCACAGCCCCTAGCCAGTTCAGTCCCAGCCACTGAACCTGTCGAATGCAGCAGCCGAATTGAGACACAGTCCAGATGCTGATCCAGGACCATTTTGCCTGTGCTGTCCTACAGGGCAGCCAGCTGGTTTACTATCAGCCTTTGCCTCATTGGCCATGGCCTCTGAGCACTCCAGCCTTGGACTTGTTATCTGTCTTCATCAGCACTGTCGTCCTGAACTGCCAGCTGACCAACCCCAGACCTTAGCCTCATTGACCTCATTGGTGCCAACTACATAGACTTTATTCTTGTGAATGCTGGGCAGGAGTCCAGCTTGTTGTCTGACTGTAAATAGACATTAGACTATGACTAACAGTCATTGTGCTTCATTGCAGACACTTAATGAAGAAGTGTCATCAGTAAATGAAACGTATCAGACATTAGCAATGCATTCTTCATTCAGAAGTTATTTTAGGGTTTTTCGATGAATGTCTCAATGGTAGCTTGTGTCTTTATTTATGCTATTCCTAATAAAGTATGCAACATTACTTGTTTACTTTGGAGCTTTTTCTTTCCACATGTATCATGCCCCGTCACAACAGATATTGATGATACTGATGGCATAAATGTTTGCTATGTTTTGTTTTGGTCATTAGTGACAAGGTTGACATTTTCTAAGTTTTCAGTGCAATTCACTCAAAAGTTTCTCACCTCTACCATGCTATACAGTGCTCCTCAGACATTTTCTCATACCTCGTGTGTTAATGTGTATTTATCATTTCAGATGACTGTTATCTCCACAGATGTGACCAGCGATGTGCTATTATTATTGCAACACAAGCAACAAACACAAAAAACTCTCATTGAAGCAGCTCACCAGCATCACCGCACTACCAGAGTTCCCCAGCTACATACCTCAATGCACCACCAAGCATACAGGACTCCAGGTAGCAACACCACAGATTCCCACTTGTGACAAGCCAACTGAATGCTTGGACCAGCGTTTCTGTGCAAAGGAACTCTCAGGCGATCTCCATCACAGGACTTTCTTATCATGGCACTTCCACACAAAGGGTCATATGTTCAGCCCCCAGTGGTAAACTGCTTTCCTTTTCTATGTCATGTGGCCACTGCTGCCACGAATTATTTCATTTTCACACACCACGTGGACAAGATTTACTAAGACTGTTGTTTTCAGCACCCAACGGATGGTTCTTCTGCCTCAGTTGTCCTGCCAGAATGCTGCTCTCCCCAGGTGTGCTCGAAGCTGCATCTGTCGCTTCGTACATTTGCCAGGAAGATGCAGCCATGGATGCTCTTCCTCATGGTCGTGGCATGGCACTTCATGCTCTCCACATGTCCGGGTGCTGTGTGACAACATGTTGGGTTCCTCACTTCCTCTGGTGTTCAACCTCTCACAGTCCTTCCTTTTCTCATATGCAGTTTGGATGTTGATACCCTCCCATTCATGTCATTATAGGTCCAGCACCTTGCCAGCTCTGCCCCATGCTAGTTCTGCTCTAGCAAATGTCATTCTTGCACCTCCTCTGTTCCTTTACATTATCATGCTCCAGTGCATGTCACACAGCCAACAAAATTTTTCATGTCCTTCTGGGACTTCTTTCCAGTCCTTTGTGCTCCTCATGCACAACTTCAGGGCTGCAGCACTCCTGCAGCCACAGGTGACTCTCTCCCCTCTGGGTGCAGACTGTACCCATCCGCACGCAACATACCATCACTCACGACACTCCTGGCCTTACTGTCATCCTTCTTCATTTCCCCATGGACTTTGGTTATACGAGGTATGTTTTTTAAGTAAGGTCCATTTGAACATAAGTACACAATGAAAGGTTATTTCAAAAAAGTAAATTTATTTTCAGAAAGTACATACTTCACTCTATTTTTCGATATAGTTGCAAAGTTTGTTGAAATACATATCATACCTCTCAACCAATTTTAAGATACCCTCTTCATAAAAACTTTCCACCTGCTCCGATAACCAAGAGTTCACTGCCATTTTCACGTCATCGTCATCATTGTGACAGTTACCACTGAAGTGTTGTTTCAGGTGGAGGAACAGATGGTAATTGCTCAGCGCAAGATCAGAACTGTAGGGTGGCTGGTCTAAAACTTCCCAGCCAAAACTGTCCAATAAATCGTGGGTCTGACTTGCAGTGTGAGGTCTTGCATTGTCATGGAGAAGTATAATTCCCTCTGTCAGCATGCCGCATCTTTTGTTTTGAATCGCTGTGCATAGCTTTCTCAGGGTTTGGCAGAATGCTTCTGCATTGATAGTGGTTCCTCATTGCATGAAGTTGACCAACAAAACACCATACCTATTCAAAAACACCGACACCATGATTTTGCACAGGGACAGAGTCTGTTTGGCCTTCACCCTTACAGGCAAGTGTGTTTGTGCCTCCATTCCATGCTCTGTTGCTTCAATTTAGGCATATATGCGAAACCCATGTTTCGCTCCAGTTACGATCTGACTTAAGAAGCCGTCACCTTCTTCATGATAACTAGTCAAGAACTTCAACGCACACTCAAACCTTTGGTTTTTGTAGTCCTCTGTTAGGAGTTTCTGGATCCAATGGGAGCACAGTTTCCTAAACTTTAGGTGTTCAGAAACAATGTTCTAAAGAACTGATCTCAACACATCAGGAAATTCATTTGAGAGACCTGTTATCGTGAAGTGCCTGTTCTCATTAATTCTCGCTTCAACTGAAGCCTCCAAATCATCTGTAATCAAAGGAGAGCGACCGGAGTGGTCCTCATCATGGATGTTGTCACAGCCATCTTTGAATTTCCTTTCACTCATAACAGTATCACTGTACACTTCGCAAATCTGTTGCTGAATTTCTGCAGCAGACAAGTTCCTTGCTGACAAAAACCGTTTCACTGAGCAAACCTCACATGCGGGAGGCGAGTTGATAGTCTTAAACATTTTGAAAGCACAGAACAGAACCATACAGGTTAGCTACAGAGCTGTAACTGAGCACAGTTGTTCCCGAGGCATGCCGGTACATGACACATGTGCTCGTTGTAGTATGTGCATGAACTACTAGTGTCTACTACAAAACAGACCTTACTTAAAAAACACGCTTCGTACATTTTGGTCCTACACCCTCTGGCTCCGTGACAGCCATTCCAACAAACTGTTTGCTTCAGATATACTTTTTTTTTTTTTGGGCTTCACACGGTTGCAGATCTGCCACAGCAGCTCCGCATGCACTTAGATGCCAACCCACCCCCTGGCCGTCAGGTTTCTAGGAGGCCACCATTGATAGCCACCATCCACTCCACTGGACTCCAAGCTGTTGCGATGGTCACCCACTTCTTCCTTAGGGGGAGAAAGGATGCAGTGCCAACTCAGCCACTCAGAGCAGCTGAGATGGTTGTCTATCTTCTTCCTTGGGAGAGACAGATGCTGTATCCAGACACAAAGTCTGCCAGCAATACTGACAGATTCTGTACGTTACTGAATTGCAGGTCTGCTACTGCCACATAATTAAGGAACGAATACAGTAGTCCTGAATGGTACCAGCAACACTGTGGGCCTCCAGCACTATGTCATTGAGAACCTAACACAACACTCCAGGACAACAACAACAACAACAACAACAGGTTGTTGTCAGAGAAAACACTGACAGCCGCCACTGCAACCAGTGTCTCCCATGATGCTGCATTTTCATCACCTGCATTTGCCAGTTCACATGCCCGCAAGTAGGCCATGTCATATTTCTCCACTGCTACAGTATGTATGCTGATACATGTCGAGAATAGCTGCCAGCACGAGTAACGTAGAAGTAAATATGCTCGGAGTAGTGAAGCAATTTAAATCACTTCATAAAAGCAAGTTCTCTGCTCCAGACAGTATACCAGTTAGGTTCCTTTCAGAGTATGCTGATGCAATAGCTCCATACTTAACAATTATATACAACTGTTCACTCGACGAAAGATCCGTAACCAGTGACTGGAAAGTTGCACAGGTCACACTAATATTCAAGAAAGGGAGTAGGAGTAACCTACTAAATTACAGGCACATATCATTAATGTCAATATGCATCAGGATTTTGGGACTTATATTATGTTTGAACATTATGAATTACCTCAAAGAAAACGGTCTATTGACACACAGTCAACAAAGATTTAGAAAACATCATTCTTGTGAAACAGAACTAGCTCTTTATTCACATGAAGTGTTGAGTGCTATTGAGAAGGGATCTCAAATTGATTCCGTATTTCTTGATTTCCGAAAGGCTTTTGACAATGTACCACACAAGCAGCTTGGAGTGAAATTGCATGCTTATGGAATATCGTCTCAGTTATGTGACTGGATTTGTGATTTCCTGTCAGAGATGTCACAATTTGTAGTAATTCATGGAAAGTCATCAAGTAAAACAGAAGTAATTTCTGGCATTCCCCAAGGTAGTTTTATAGGCCCTTTGCTGTTCCTTGTCTATGTTAACAATTTTGGAGACAATCTGAGCAGCCGTCTTAGGTTGTTTGCAGTTGCCGCCTCCATTTATCGTCTAGTAAAGTCATCAGAAGATCAAAACAAAGAGAAAGGATATCTGTATGTGTGAAAATTGGCTATTGACCCTAAATAATGAAAAGTTTGAGGTCATCCACATGAGTGCTAAAAGGAATCTGTTAAACTTCGGTTACACAATAAATCAGTCAAATGTAAAGTCTGTAAATTCAACTAAATACCGAGGAATTACAATTACAAACAACTTAAACTGGAACGAACACATAGAAAATGTTGTGGGGGAGGCTAACCAAAGACTGTGTTTTATTGGCAGGAAACTTAGAAAATGTAACAGATCTACTAAGGAGACTGCCTACACTACACTTGTCCGTTCTCTTTTAGAATATTGCTGCACAGAGTGGGATCCTTACCAGATAGGAGTGATGGAGTACATTGAAAAAGTTCAAAGAAGGGCAGCTCATTTTGTATTATTGCAAAATAGGGGAGAGAGTCACTGAAATAATACAGGATTTGTGATGGACATCATTAAAACAAAGGCGTTTTTTGTTATGGAGGAATCTTCTCATGAAATTCCAATCGCCAACTTTCTCTTCCAAATTCAAAAATATCTTGTTGACACTAACATACATAGGGAGGAACAATCACCATGACAAAATTAGGGAAATCAGAGCTTGTATGGAAAGATATAAGTGTTCGTTCTTTCCACGTGCTATACAAGATTGGAATATTAGAGAGTTGTGAAGGTGGTTCGATGAACCCTCTGCCAGGCACTTAAATGTGATTTGCAGAGTATCCATGTAGCTGTGGATGTAGATGTAGATGTATGCCGATATGTGGCCACAACTAGTCAGTTCAGTCTCAGTGACTGAAACTTTCAGACTCAGCAGCAGAACCAAAATATAGTCTAGCTGCTGTTCCAGGACCACTTCATCTGTGCTGTCATCCAGAGCAGAGAGCAAGTTTACTGTGAGATTCTACTTCATTAACTGTGGCCTCTGAAGACTCTAGCCTTCAGATTTGGTATCAATCTATAATGGACTTTCCAGCTTATGGCCTGTATGCACATAGACATTAGACTGACAGTCAGTGTTTGTGCTTCCATTATGGAAACCTAATTAAGAAGTGTCATCAGTTAAAAAAACTATCACACAGTAGCAGTGCATTCTAAATTCAAATGTTTATTTTGTGTTTCTCAATGGCTAACTTAATGAGAGCCCATCACAGCTTATTGCAGTATCTCTATTTATGCTATTCCTTATAAAGTGCGTAGTGTTACTTGTGTACTTGGCAGTTTGTCCTTTCTGTTATCACCATACTACAATCATAATAGTCCCCCCCCCCCTTTGCTTATGTATAAAAACAAGATTTAAGACACTGACGAGGAGCACTAGGAGTGCTTTCTGAATGAACAACTGAAACAAGAATTGTGAAGTCAGCCACAGAAACTTACTGACAAATTAAGACTCCAGCCACCCTGTCCACCCTTCACAAGACTGGTGGAGTAATAAAAAAATGGCTGGAGGAGCTCCACCAAATATTCAATAAACAGTCCTTTGCCGGATGACTCTACAAATACAGACAAAACCATCAATCAGTGCTCCACGACCAGATGAGTTTGAAATATACTAACAATGACTCCCTACTCATGTTTGCTCAGGAAGAAGTATGAGTAGTAATAGCCACCACTGGGTCCAGGTGGCATCCGTTCAGAGGTGATATGCAAAGTAGCTCCAATCATAGTGCTGTTCTTAACACATCTGTTGAATGGAGCACTGAGACAGGGCATGGTATGGGTGACTTGGAAATCTCCATGAGGTGTTAACATAAAGAACAATCTCAATGAAGATCCTGCACACCTGAAGAGTTATAACCTATATGTATAACAAACACACTAATGTAAGTTCAGGAGCAGCTACTCCACAAGTGCCTTAAGGAGCACAGAAAGCTGCAGGGTCTCAACACATGTCAATCCCACTTTTACAAAGACAAATTGACCAAAGACACTGCTAATCAGGCTTTCCAAATTGTAGACTGGGCAAACAATAAATATTGTGTTGTAGTTATGATCAACACTGCAGTCACATTTGATATATGTCGCCTGCAATGTTCAACTGTCTAGGAAGTCTTTGGATCCAAAGATGCATTTATCTACGTTTTACAGAGTACTGTAAGGGTCACACAGTTGAATGTCTTGCTAGGTGGCACAAGATAATAAATAACATTGCTAAAGGCTGCCCACAAGGCTCAATATGCAGACCAGTATTTTGGGATGTGAAAATCTAGTCACTGCTGGATGGGACTGAAGAAGCAAATGAAGTTGTAGCTAATGGTGATATCTTGTTCGTAGTTTCTGGAGATTTCACACAGAAGCTTGAAGAAAATGCAAACCACATGCTCTCAAAGATGCAGCAATCCTGCAGGAACAACAAATTAACAATGGATGTATATAAAGCTACATATGTGCTGTGCATCTTCATGTTTTCATGGCACAATGACTATTCTATTAAATTTTGGGTGTGCACCCACATAAAGTAAATTTCTTCTTCTAAAATTTTGGCTGTATATCATTCATCCATCTTCAGAATGAGGTGAAAGAGTGATGTTCCAGCACTTGCTCCATCCTTTTAAACACGCAGACTGAGCTACTGCACATGCAGTCACAGAAACACAGATGCCACAGATGTTGATTGTTGGCAAAGAAGTACAATGTGCATGAATTATAACTGTGTGTGTACAGTCAGTCCAAGGTGGATGTCCGTATATCATTTTGAGCTGCACTGTTGTGACATCTTTGTAAATTTATTACAGAAAATTCCAAATTCCATGGCTTATCCAAACTAAAGCACTATCTCCATTAATTAAATTCATTGCTAAGCAAATTTCAATTGCCTCTTGAGTCTCAGTAAGATGATGTAGACGTTAAAATTTTGACAATTTTCGTACAACATAGAGTGACCAGTATCAATACAGTATTCTGTCACAGCCAATTTATTTGACTATAGTAGGAGAGTGCACCTGCAGTGTTCTGTACATCCTTCACGTACTATATGAATTGTCTCTCTGATGTATAAAAGGCCATATTTGCAGGGCATCTTGCAAACTCCATTCTTGCAGCACATCAAATCTCCTTTAATGGGACTCAAGAGTGCTGCTGTCTTCAGTGGAGGATGAAATATCACTTTTACTTTGTGCTTATTGAGGATCTGTCCTGTTTTGATGATAGGCTTCCCACATATGGCAGGAAAGCCATGGTCAACTGTGGTTCTACTTGTTGTGCCTTACATATCTGCTATGAAGAATAGCCGTTGTCTTCAACATACATGCTGCTTAAGGGCAAACTCTCCCTAAACAGGTGCTCAAACTTTAAATTACATAAAAGCCCAGTTATATGTATCACTGTATGCAGATATTCAGAAGCTTTCCTCTACAACAAGAAAAGCTTTTTAGGACATGTAGATGCAGTCTGTCTAAAGACTGCAAAAATCATACACAAAATTGTCAGCATTGGCACTGAAAGCCACAACTAACCACTGGAGGCTGTAAAACTGTACAACAATGCAGTACTAATTGAAACTGTGGGATTTGCAGTAAGTGCTTGGACTCTCCAGTTCCATCTGGTATGACATAGAGCCACCCTAAGACATATGTAGCAAGAGGTTCTCCTAAGGGTGCTGGGAGTGTATAGAACTACACTGGCAGATGCTCTTCACATCACTCTGAGAATATGTTCTGCTGCGATCACAGTACAATATCTTGCCACAGCATATTGGTTGTGGTGAAATAACATAAGTAAAGTAAGAAACCACACGTTCCATGACTAATAAGTTAGATCTTTGGGACTGGACACTTGACAAATCGCAGTGGGATTGGGGCATTGGGAATACAGAATGCTGATTACACACTCTCCTTCCGAAAATGAGAGAGAAACTACAAATGAATCAAACTCAGCAGAGGTATAATTCTTTTTATGGCAGGAAATGGCCTTAACCCCAATATGTACACACAATAGTAAAGAGACTGTCAGCATTGTGTGGCTATGGTGACCCCCTGAGCGTGTGGAGTTCACATGCCCACTCGAACTGGAACAAGTATTTCCATCATATGGACAGATCTGCTACAGACTGAGCAAGGATATGTGACCTGCCACAGATTGAGCAAGGATATGTGACTGAAGAGGAGCACAGGTCATTAGTTGCTCTAAGAATAAGAGTGTTTGAATCCCCATGTCCTTCACACCAGTTTCTAAGGAAATTAATTCTTGCTGCAACTTCCTTGGCTGTGTACCCACAATAGTTCTTGTAGGTGAGAGATCTGTTTAATATAAAGCCTAAACACCAGAAGGTAAACATATGCTTTAGCAGCTGGTCTTTGCATGGCACATTATGATTTTGTTGTGCTTCTCTTGAGTGCAGATGGAAGACACACACTTAAGGTTTCAAAAGATTTGGTGTCAACGTGTAACCCCTGTAATATGTTGACGTAACAGCCATGTCTTTTGTAGGGTACCTGTATACAGGTTGAACAGTGTTGGTGCTAGCATGCTATGAGGGTGATTTGAAAAGTTCTCGGAATCACCACGAGAGGTCAGCGCTAGCGCAATGAGTTGTTCAAGTGATATTCATTGGACTGTTGCCTGTAGACACGTGCCACATCAGTGCTCTTGGAAGACAGCTGTGGTGGTGATGTGGCTCTGTTGTTGTTTCCGCATAGTCATTTGCAAAGATGGAAAAAATCAAGATTCGAGCAGTGATTAAGTATTTCATAAAGAGAGGTATGAAAGCAAAGGACATTCATGCCAATTTCCAGAATACACTGGGGGACTCTGCTCATTCATATTCAACTGTTGCCAAGTGAACAAATGAATTTAAATTTGGTCAGGAGAGCTAAGATGATGATCCGCACAGTGGTCTCCCAAGATGTGCTACTACTCCAGGAATAATTGCAAAAGTGCCCAAAATGGTCATGGAGCTTCCTGGCAGATTAAAACTGTGTGCCCGACCGAGACTCGAACTCAGGACCTTTGCCTTTCATGGGCAAGTGCTCTACCATTGTTTGTAGAGCACTTGCCCGCGAGAGGCAAAGGTCCTGAGTTCGAGCCTCGGTCGGGTACACAGTTTTAATCTGCCAGGAAGTTTCATATCAGCGCACACTCCGCTGCAGAGTGAAAATCTCATTCTGGATGGTCATGGAGGATCGCCAATTGAAAATGGGTGAAATTGCTCATGCTTGCCAGATGTCATCTGAAAGGGTATATCATATTTTAACTGAAGAATTAGAGATGAAATAATTATCTGCATGATGGGTGCCATGACTCTTGACGCTGGATCAAAAATGCATGAGAATGGACATATTGGAACAATGTTTGGCCTGTCTTAGGAGAAACGAACAAGATTTTTTTGTGCCAGTTTGTGGCCACAGATGAAACTTGGGTGCACTTCTACACCCCCGAGACAAAACAACAGTCAAAGCAGTGGAAACATGCTGATTCTCTGCCATCAAAGAAAGCATAAACAATTCCTTTGGTGGGAAAGGTCATGGCATAAGTGTTCTGGGATTCAAAGAGGATTCTGTTCGTATACTATCTCCCCACTGGGAAAACAATTACTGGAGTATACTATGCTAACCTCCTGGATGAATTGCAACAGAAGACACACAAAAAAAGGCCAGGTTTAGTAAGGAAGAAAGTCATCTTCCATCAAGACAATGTACACTCACACCCATGTGCCGTCGCCATGGCAAAATTACACAAACTGATATATGAATTGTTACCACACCCACCTTATTCACCTGATATGGCTCCATCAAACTTCCATCTCTCACCAAAACTGAAAATTTTTCCTGGTGGATGAAGATTTACTTCAAACAAAGAATTGATAACCAGAGTTGACAACTATTTTGCAGGCCTGGAGGGAACTCATTTTCGAGATGGGATCAAGTGACTGGAACATCATTGGACCAAGTGCATTAATCTACAAGGAGACTACATTGGAAAACAAAAAAAGTTTCAGTGATGTAAGTACTCTTTTTCTATTCCATTCTGAGAACTTTTCAAACCACCCTTGTACCTTAGGGCGAACCATTCTGCCGGCTCCCCCATTTGCTTTTTTGTAATCAAATCAAACTTATTATCTTATTTTGGAAAATACAGGTTAAATTATTCAAACTTACTGTTAGTCTAAGAAAATTCTACATAAATATACAAGCAACATTTCATCTTTTATAGTATCTTATGTGGCCAAAATATCTGTCACTGCAACACAAGTAACGAGATTGTTCTGGAAACTTTCCTCTAAGTGTCATATAAAGTTAAGAAATTTGCTAAAAGCAGCATTTTCCACATATCGCCCGCTCTGCCTGTTAGTGGACAGGTGGCCGCTCCTTCAGCAAGGTCCAAGCAGGCACATGGGGGGAGGGGTTTATTAGTGATTAGGAGCTCCAACATTAGGCAGGTGATGGAGCCCCTTAGGGAAATAGCGGAAAGGTCGGGGAAGAAGGCCAGTGTTCACTCTGTCTGCTTGCCGGGGGGTCTCATCCGAGATGTGGAGGAGGCCCTGCCAGCGGCAATAGAGAGCACTGGGTGCACCCGACTGCAAATTGTTGCTCATGTCGGCACCAATGACTCCTGCCGTCTGGGTTCAGAGGTCATCCTCAGTTCATATGAGCGGTTGGCAGAGTTGGTGAAGGCGGAAAGCCTCGCTCGTGGGGTGGAATCTTAGCTAACAATTTGTAGTATCGTTCCCAGAACCGATCGTGGTCCTCTGGTTTGGAGCCGAGTGGAAGGCTTAAGCCAGAGGCTCAGACGTTTCTGCGGAGGTCTGGGGTGCAAATTTCTCAACCTCCGCTATCGGGTGGAGAAATGTAGGGTCCCCTAGAATAGGTCAGGCATGCACTACATGCAGGAAGTGGCTACAAGGGTAGCGGAGCACGTGTGGAGTGCACATGTGGGTTTTTTAGGTTAGAGAATTCCCTCCCTAGGCCCAACAAGATGCCTCCTGAGACGCAGCAAGGTAGTAGTAGGCAAAATGCAACAGGGAATAACAATATTAATGTTGTAATAGTAAACTGCAGGAGCATCTGTAGAATGGTACCAGAACTGCTCCCATTAATAAACGGTCAATCACATAGTACTAGGGATAGAAAGTTGACTGAAACCAGGTGTAAACAGTAATGAAATTCTAAACTCAGATTGGAATGTATACCACAGAGAAGACAGGTCCAAAACACAAATGCCGAAAAAACCTCATGGGTGGCAGGATGTACAGCTTCTCATCACACCGATAATGCATAACCTTAATCCCTCTGTGGGATGGTATTGCCCTCAAATGTTTGAATGAAAACACTGGTATCAATGTGATTGTGTTTACAGTCTTTCTGAAGACACCAAACTAAATGAACAATCTGCCTTTCCATATTTGCCCGAAGTTCATCAATTTGAAGGATGAAGTCTCTATGGTACATGACTCCCTGAATCATATTCAGAGACTGGTGAGGAGTGATGGACACCGGGATGTCACCAAGATGATCACAGGCATGAAAGGCCACAGATTGGGGGGAGAAGTAGTTTTGATCAACAGTGAATCAACCCACATCTTACAAGGGGGTCCACTTTGTCAAACTTGTCTTTAATAGTTTCTGTGAAAAATAACAGATTGGTAGCAGTGCAAGTGTCCCTGTTAGTCGTGGTGCAGACCAGGAACCAGGAAAAGAGTTCTACCCCAAGCCAGTGAGCCTGGCCCTTTCAGGGTGTAGCCAGTGAAGGGTTGTAAGAAGCAGCATTAAGGGATCCATTCCCAACTAAATAGATGGATTTAGAAAAAATGACCAGTTTTTTCGAGCTTTGTGCATTTCTGAGTAAAGTGTCTGCCCTGATACCACCCACTCCCATCTGGGGCTCTCCCTGTGGGGCCACTCAGCCATAGAAAGGGCCATTTGGCACAGCGGCCATTGCTGAGAGTTCTAATGTTCTAGAATTTCAAGCAGCTTTGCCGGACTATACACAGGGAGGTACCAGCTCTGGTATCAGAAGTGTGATCCTTGTGTTGTCAGGGGGCTCAACTGAAAGGGTATGTAACAATTTTACCATGTAGACTGGCTACCATGCCGGCTATCAGCTGTTAAAGGACAATGACTTCTAGGTATAGATGGAAGAAGCAGTTAGGTCACACACCAAAAATTCTAAGTAAAGTGTACTTCCCCATTGGCTCACATTATGGTGACAAGATTTAGAAAGGGAGGTCAAAACCCAAAGACGACCCAAAAATGCTGGAAAGGAATGGTGAAACCAAAAAAGCAAGAGAACAACAACTGGAAGGAATACCAGAAATCAGGGCATCTTATTGTGTGGTTCTCATAAAATGGGTTTCGCCTAAATTCTGGAAAAAAATCACTATATTCAGTTCTATAGAACAAATAGAGTAATACCAACGACTGATGTAGCAAGTGAGCAGGAGACACTATACGTGGTAGAAAGCACCAAATTTTTAGGTGTACATACTGATGAAAACTTGAGCTGAAAGAAGCATATTACCAAGATTCTCAAACAAACAAGTTCATCTACTTCTGCTTTTTATACAGTTACTAATTGGGCTCCTGATATATTTTGCATACTTCCACTCAATAATATATTATAGTAAATCTCACACCTAGAAAGAAAGTACTGATTGAACAAAATCAAGCAGCAAGGATAATATGTGCTGCTCATTATCTATTGATGTCATACAGGTACTACTGCTCCAAGTATCTAGGCATTTTCGCTGTACCATTGGAAGATAAATGTTCGACAATGAAATTCATCATAAAAAATCATTCTGAATTTGAGAAGAACAGTGGGACCATACTCACAACACTGGAGAGGAAAATGACCTTTATCATCCATTATTAAAGCTGTCAGTGGCTCAGAATTGAGTTCAATATGCAGCAACAAAAATCTTTAATAATTTGCCCAGTAACATAAAATGTCTGACTGGTAGCAATACAAAATATTAAATCTAACATGATATCATGAATATCAGTAAGGTAACTTGTTCCACAGGGTTTCAATAAAAGAGTAAGTCAAACAGTCTATTGTACATGTAACTACCTAACTAACTAATGTGCATGAATTCAGATTGCCACACATCTAGTGATCTGCAACAATCATTCATAAATTTATTGCATATTCTTACTACAAAGACAGTATCTACTACCTTTTGATCCAACATTTCATTCAAATCTATTTTTAATTTTTGACTATCTTATTGAATTTTTTTGTTCTAGTCTGCAGTGTTTAGTATTATCTAGCTGTTTGTTATTATCACAGAGTTTATTGTTCAAATGTTCCTTATGATCATCTAGTTTTGTTAGCATCATTTAGTTCCTTGTTCAAACCTGTCTTCATTTTTTGTAAAAATTGTGTTGATACATCCTCACTACCTACATTATCAACATAATTGTTATTTATCACTGCCTCACATGATTCAGTGCATACATTCAAGTCTTAACTTTTATTTTTACTTGCCTCCATGATTTGAACTCTATTAATTAATCCTGATTCATCAATAACATCCATGTCAATACTATCCCAATCAACTCTATGTTCCTCATTAATTATGCCATGATTCCCCTTTTGATTAGCCATTGTCATTCAAATATATACACTTCATACACAATTTATAAAAAATAACAGTTCACAGTCTATAACTTTTTTCCTGTGCAACTTTGCTTGAAATATTGGGGCGCCACTGAAAATTGCAAATTCACTCACCATACGTTCATGTTGGCAGTCAGGATCTGGATTTGAAGATTGTTGCAAGGTGTGACATCCTTGTCTGCAGTCACTATATGCAGGGTGTCCCAGAAGTCTTTCCCTTATTACAAACAAGTATAAGGCAGAAAATTTGACACAGAGCTTACATCTTGAAGTTCGGGCAACATATTCAAGTTTTTCTACACACACACACACACACACACACACACACACAAAATCAATAAATTTCAGCAGATGCTTCTTTTGTTGCATGAAGAATATGCAGGTGATATTTCAATTCCACTCATATGTTGGTCAACATTTCATGAGGGTTGGATGTTATGACATCAGTAATTTTGCACTATAATGCTGTGATGTCATTCATGTCCTGAATCTGTGGCACAACAAATAACTGCAACATATCAAGATAGGCACTGGCTGTGATTTTCACTTCAGTGAAAGAAAAAAGACTAATTACTTTATTGTACATAAGTCCACATCATGTGTGCAGTTTAAGGCTGTCTTTGATGGTCTCAAATAGGGCGTGCAGATTCTTGGATCCCAAATCCTAGTATTGTGTCAGTTGATGGCACTGTGCAAATGAGATGTGGCTTCATCTGAGAAAAGGAAATGTCATAACAGTCTTCAATCTCAACCAGCTTGGCAACAGCTGGTTGGATGGTCTGCATGATCTGGACTTTGTACATACAGAAAAGAAGCTACTTATGTATGATGTAGAGTACTGAAGTCTTCAGAATTTGCAACTCATGAGGCTCTGCTTACTAACTGCTTGGGACTTCACATGAAGGCATCTGTCACTGTCTAAACTGGCTGTGTGCTAGGTCCAGGCATGCATGTTCGAGGGAAATGACTGATGCTCTCTGTTTCCTTAAGCTTTACATACCCCATATTGGTCCTTTTAACATTGGTAACTGTCTTATGAGGTGTCAGGGGCAATTTACTCTGGTTGGTTGATTTAATTTTTAAAGGGACCAAACTATGAGGTCATCACTTGTTCCTACCTGCAACAAGCACATAAACAGAACTACAGACCAAAGAAGGGCCTAGTGCATGAAACCCATGGAAAGAAAACCCCAAGATATACTGAAAGTCAACAAATCCTTGGGAGAGGAACAATGAAGAAGAAAAATGGGGTGGGGGGGGTGGGGGTGGGGGGAAGGGCTGAAGGAAGAAAAGCAGGGTGGTGCCCCATCCAGGGAGCAGCTGGAGGATTCCAAAGGCAATATGTGCAATTGGAAACTTACCCACCCACCACCACCACATACCGGAGGTATCCCATCCAGCAATGCCCAATAGAGACCAGCAACACAGACAGGACAAGATAAGCACAGGAAAACTGAGGAAAAACATGAAGTTAAACAGAGCATGCAAGAAGGGGGAAGGAGAGCAAAAGAGTGGATAGGGTGACGCTTGCAGCAGACCATTAAGCCCCAATAGCCACTACCCATTCTGGGCAGAGGCAGCAACAGGGCATTCTGCCAATGCCCCAGTGGGCTAAGGTACCCAAACTGAAAGACAAGTTCAGCTGTTGAGCCATTGTCCTCTAACACCAGGGATAGTGAGTCAGGAATATTAAAGAGCCCACTGTAGGGTGGCTAGGTTAGGATAGTCCAGCAAAATGTGGACCATGTTCAAATGGACACCATAACAGTAGTGGGGTGGATCCTCATGATGGAGGAGATGACCATGAGTCAGCCAAGTAGGCTGACATGGAGCGGGCAGAGTACGAAGGAGTTCTTGTGAGAGGTCCACATGGAGGATGTCAACAAATTTGTGGTCTCTTTTACTGTCCTGATACATCATTGTGGGTGCAACTGACAACTGATGCCTTTTGGACTCTCCATGATCAGCCTCCTACTGTGTCCTTAGTTTGTTTGACAAAGTCAGAGTATGAAATTCCTTATTCCAAATCCTTAGAACATGACGGCATAGTAACGATTGAAGGTCAGATGCCAGAATACTGCTCTCAAGAGGTGGCTTTCCATTAGCCAATTTGGCCAGGCTGTGGGCAAATTCATTCCCTGGGATTCCGATGTGACTCTGAGTCCAGACAAAGACCACTAGGTGTCCACATTGTTTGTGGGCAAAAAGGGAAACTTGGATAGTGAAGAGCAATGGATAGTGAGGGTGACACTGGCCAAAAGCTTGCAAACTGCTCAAAGAGTCACTACCTACGGATGAGAGGAACTCATTGGTACAGTAATGGATGCTCAAGAGGACGAGAGATGCCCACCAATTCCAAAGTGAACGTACTGTAGCCATCCAACAAGACACAGAGTTGATTACATCCCACATGAATATAAGCAAAACCAATATGACTGGCAACCATCAAGCCATCAGTATAGACTACTTCTGAACCCCCCCCCCCCCCCCCCCTACAAAAAAAAAAGAACAGAATGGAGAAGAATTGGTCGTAGAGGGCCTTACACTGAACTGAGTCTTTCTTTGTGATAGGTCAAGTCAGAGCCGAGGATGGGGGGCTGCACCATGTAGATGTATGTTAGTGGGCTCAGAGAAGATGTGGTAGAGGGAAAAACTGCAGTTCTGAAAAATGAGACCAGATGTGGATGGCTATCGTAACCTCAGACCTAGGCCACCATATCAGGTAAGATGAGACAGTAGTTCAGGTGCACTGAGGAGCAGAGGATGTGCAACATAAGAAATCAATTGTTGTTGACACAGAATTCACAACATTGGAAATCCTGCTTCCAGTAGGATGCTGATCATGGAGAGTCCAAAAGGCACCAGTTGTCAGTTGCACCCACAATGATGTATCAAATGGTTCAAATGGCTCTGAGTACTATGCGACTTAACTTCTGAGGTCATCAGTCGCCTAGAACTTAGAACTAATTAAACCTAACTAACCTAAGGACATCACACACATCCATGCCCGAGGCAGGATTCGAACCTGCGACCGTAGCGGTCACGCGGTTCCAGACTGAAGCGCCTTTAACCGCACGGCCACACCGGCCGGCCAATGATGTATCAGATCCACTATCTATAACAATGAAGGTGATGCCAGGCCATATACAAGACTCCCATAATCTATACGGTACTGTACCAATGCTATATAGAGCCATATCAGAGTAGTGTGGTCCATGTCCCATTTGGTGTTGCTGAGGTGTCAAAGAGCATTGAGGTGCGACCAACAAGTCTGCTTTAGTCGATGAAAATGGGGAAGCCATATCAACTGAACATCAAAGCCCAGTCCCAAAGAACCACGAAAGTCCACCACATTGAGAGACTGGCAATCAAGGAGATCCAGGTGGGGATGGACTATATGGCAATGACAGAAATCGGGTCCAGGATGCATAACAATGCAGGTGTTGTCGAGGTGTATGCAAGACTCCCCTAATTTATGTGGGACTGTACCAATGCTATGTACAGCATATCAGAGTTGTGTGGTCCATGTCCCATTTGGTGTTGCTGAGGCGCCAAACAGCACTGAGTTGCGACCAACAAGTCTGCTTTACTTGATGAAAATGGGGAAGCCATGTCAACTGGACATCAAAGCCCAGTCCCAAAAAACCATGGAAGTCCACAACACTGAGGGACTGGCAATCACTGTACAGATCCAGATGGGGATTGACTGTATGGCAATGACAGAAATGCAGTATGTTAGTCTTGGTAGCTGAAAAGCGGAAACCATCAAAAAAAGTCTGCAACAAGCCTCCAGGGAAAAGCTGGTCTAATAGCAGACTCCAGGTGGACTAAATTGTCAGAAGTATAGTGGCCTTGGCAAAAACAACCCTGGGTTGAAGGCAAAGGGTCCTGTGATTCAAGGATCCAATACAGCCTTTGACTCACCAATCTTCTGGTGTAACCACAAGTGCCAGAACGAAGATGAAGAACACAAGAGAAGAGAAGAGAAGGTGGTGAAACAATGTCAGCCAATGGTGCGCTGATTAGGACCACACTATGACAGGAGCAGCTTCTACAAGAGGAGAATATAAGCGCCACTCCTGCCAGCCTCAGCCACTCAGTATCGGGACAGTATACGGAGAGGCCTAGTAGAGAATGCTACGATAGCAGTTATTAGTGATCCACAAACTGTGTGACAAACTTGTATGAACATTGTATATAGCAAAGGACACTTATTTGCATGGCACCCATTGCTTGTGACCACTTTTTGTAAATACAAGTTAAGTATTGTCATTTTTCTTATTTATAATAAAAACTATTAATGTGATTTTTTGAATTGTTGTATAGCATTTCGAGAATGCAGCATCCTTTAGGCACCCTATATGAGATTAGTACACAGGATCCCACATTTGGTGATGAGTATGCAATGAATCCAGTGCCCGACAACCACGGAATTTTGTTTGATGTGCTGGTGCCTTAATTCCCTCTTGTGTTTACTTAGCAGGGGCGCTTATTGCTTTAACAGTTTCTTGTCATTTTTTCTAATCAGTGTTTTCAGATGGGCATTGCAGAAATTATCTTTGTTTGTGTCCTAATTTTACTTGCTTGCCTTGTCTGTTGTTGTATTTGCGTCTTCCAAAATGCCCACCCCACCTGTCATGACCCCTGCTCAGGCGCCACTGCCGCAAGCATTAGATGCCACACAGCTATTGCAGATGTTTCAGTTCCAGACTCAACAAATCTCCACAGCACTCAACACGGTGCAGCAGCTACTGACCAATGCTGCACCCCCAATGGAACAAGCACTGCCTACTACAGCTGCCATACCACCTTTTCGACAGTTTTGTGAACGAGAAGAAGAATGGCTCGAGTGGTTGTCACAATTTGAAGCCCACTTCATCACCTACAGCTTACTAGGTACTATGAAACTTCCCTATCTACTATCAACAGTAGGAAGTGCAGTGTTTAGGCTCCTACCAAAGCTGCCCCTTAACACCACTGCGAGTGAACTTGCTTATGATGATGTGGTATCGTCACTAACTCGCTATTGTGACCAACAAGTGAATGTGATAACAGCCAGGTATCAATTCTTTAATTGCAAAAAATGGCCAGTTTTGCAGGGTATGACAAGAGAATGCAAATTTAAATGTGCTTGCAGTGCTTTATATTCAGATGTTATGTTTCATTATGTTATTGTGTGCAATGTACCTGATGTCACTCTGAGAACAAATTTTGAAACAGTTCAATCCATCATTTCAACAGACAGTGCAAATACTAGATCAATATGATTCCAGTGCCTTGTTGACTCAAACATTTGAGCAGCCAGCTATTTGTCAGATTGAGTCCCATGCTTGCCCCATTCTGCAATGGCAGCTTTCCCTAACCACACTGAGTAAAAAACCTTCCACACCACATAAGGTGTTTGCTACACAGGGGGCTACACAGGCAAACAGAATTAAGTCTTGCCCTTGGTGTTATTCATGGCACAAATGCCAAACTGTCCCTCCCAACGAGGTGGGAAAGGACATGTGCAATCCATATGTTTGCACCAGTACAAACATAAGAATTCAACCCACTCACAAAATTCTCGTCTCAAGGCCCATGTCATTAATGCAGTATATTCAAAGTCTGCAACAGATATTAGCAACTCTAGCAAGCATGCAGTTTCTTCGGTAATACACCAGTCAAACAAACTTTTTGTTAATTTACTTCTGTGTGGGAAACGTGGGAAATTTCAGTTGGACATGGGTGCTTCTGTCACATTGCTAAATTGTCACACATATGAACTGTTAGGCCCCCATACTTGTCTAAAACTAGCACGCTACTGATGGCTTATAATGGACAAGACATTCCTGTTCTCAGAACATGTACGTTGCCTGCCATGTATCACTCGCATATGCGAACAGTAAGTTTTACAGTGCTACAATTATGCGAGTGTGAGACATATTTGGTCTTGATTCTTTTAAATTGTTTGGCTTTAACATTCAGGACAATGTGTTTCCAGTGTCTGCATTCAATGCCAAAGACAGTGTAGTCAGCTTGCTAAAAGAATTCCAGGGTCTCTTTTCTGAAGGTTTATGCAAAGCTAACAACATTGTTGCACATATTACTCTGAAAGACAATGCTCAGCTGAAATTTTGCTAGGCCAGAACTGTTCCCATTGCATTACAGGATGAAGACACTGCAAAGCTTAAAGAATTGCAAGATAACGGAGTTATTGCACCCATATCAGATAGTCAATGGGCGAGTCCACTTGTTTGGCTCCCCAAACCTTCAGGTCACATTCACCTCTGTATTGACTTTAAGTCTACAATCAACCCATGAACTGTAATTGATTCTTATGCATTGCCATGCCCAGAGGATCTTATGGAAAAATTAGGTGCTGGACACTAGTTTTCAAAAATTGATTTGTGCGACACGTATCTTCAAATACCATTCGATGAAGAATCTCTAATAGTGTGTTTAGTAAATATTCATTTGGGCTTACTTAAATATTTGTGTTTGCCCTTTAGCAGTGCTTCTGCACCCGCCATTTTCCAACAGTATTTGGAACAGCTGACTGCCAAACTATTCAAACTATCTGGACAATATTGTAGTAGCAGGTCGTACACCTGAAGAACATACTGCAAATTTATGTGCTTGGTTTAGTGTGCTGTCTGAGGCAGGACTAATGTGTAGACTGGACAAGTGTTATTTTCTTAAACCTAATTTGCAGTATCTTGCTCATGTCACAAACAGTCAAGGTGTACATCCTCTGCAGTCACATTTGTTTGCCATAACAGACTTTCCAGTTCCTCGCAGTGTCACAGAATTGCAGTCAGTCTTGGGGTAAATGAACTATTATATTTGGCTCACACTGAATGCTCCACAAATAGTGGTGCCATTGCATTGCTTGCATCACAAGAATGTCTCCTTTGTTTGGACAGATGAGTGCCAAGTAGCTTCTCAAAAACTTAAAGATGCATTGCTCAGTGATCGATGCTTAGTTCACTTTGATCCTGACAAGCCAGTTGTATTGCAAGTTGATGCTCCCTCTTACGGAATCAGTGCAGTGCTTTTGCACAGAATTGGTGATCAAGGCAGATCTGTTGGTTTCACATCAAAAGTGTTGTCCAAAGCTCAGTGTATCTATTCACAAATTGAAAAAAAGGCTTTGGCTATTGTGCATGGTGTCACCAAATTCCACGACTATTTGTATGGCAGAAAATTTTACTTAGTAGCAGATCACAAGCCTTTGCAGTCCTTGTTTCATCTGATGAAACCAGTTCCTGTATGAACTGCCTAAAAATTGCAAAGATTGGCTTTGTTGTTGTCTCAATACCAGTACGAGACTGTGTACCATCCGTCAGCTCAACATGGTAATGCGGATGCACTTTTAAATCTTCTGATTGGCCCTGATTGAGACTTTGATGCTTATCCTGCATCTTGTTGTCACATTGATGCTCAGAATTCTGAATTGCTTCAGTCTTTTCTGCTGAACTATAAGAAAATTGGACAGACCACAGAAGCTGATCTGGATTTGAAAATTTTGCTAACATACATTCGCACATCTTGGCCAAGTTCATTGCATAGCATAAAGAGCTCTGTAGTGTGCTGATACTTTGCCCATCAGCATAGCCTCTCTGTACAGAAAGGTGTAATATTTGTTCAAAATAACAGTGGACAGTCACATGTATTGATCCCTAAAGCTTTGCAGAAAGAAGTGTTGCGGTTACTTCACCAAGGACACTGGGAGATTGTTTGTACGAAACAGTTAGAGCATTGACACTATACTTGGCAGGGTATGGATGCCCAAATAGAACAGATGATGTCACAGTGTCATGCATGTGCGGAAAATCAGTTCACTCTGCCACAAAAATTCACTGCATGGTCAAGTCGCAATTGCCATGGCAACGTGTGCACATAGACTTTGCGGGACCTTTTTGGAACCCTCACTGGTTGATTGTGGTTGACTCATATAGCAAGTTTCCCTTTGCTGTGCCCATAAACTCAACAGTGTCAAGTAGCACAATCCAGGTGTTGTCATCAATTTTTTGCCTCGAAGGTTTACCTGAAGTAATAGGAGCCCTCTGCCGGTCACGTTCCTCCAACCACTTCCTGCTTGTGCGGAATTCTGGCATTAACACTAACAGAGGGCGCTGATTTTGTGCAGCAATATGTTTTCTTTCATTTGTGGCTCCTTTAGCAATTTGTTTTATAGTTGATTAATATTACCTGGTGCACTATCAATGGTGTTTAATATTTAAGTCATTATCTAGAATATTGACACTAGAGCACATGTCAACCACTGTTTCTTAACTCTTCCTCTTTTTAACAATCTTACTTTTGTCATGTTCTTCTTTTTATTGCTTTTTATTACTGTAATGCCTTTTATACATTATAAGCTTATTACGGACTTCAACTATTGTATCTCCCTTTATTTTCGCTGTTTCAGTTAATTATTGAAAACTAGTGTATGCCGACATTAGCAACATCTGGTGAACTTACAACACAAACATCTTGTGGCTACTGTACAGCAGCTTGTTTTAAACAGTAGTACTACTGACAACATGGCTCTTGCATGTGATGTTATTTATATGGATTTTACGATGCTTCTGCTGATTCCGCATTTAACATTTGACGATGCCACTATGGCTGCAGTACATTAGGACTTTGTTTTTATGAAACAGGTATGTCTCTTCATATTTAAAGCACACAAATGTAAATTTTGTCAGTACTACTTTTCATTATGGTCTATGTATTGTTCTTAAGCTGTAGACAGTTTGCGAGTGTATTTATGTTTTTCCCATTTTTGCTGCAGATCTGATGATGGTCATTAAAGACCAAAACTGGTAATCTGTTAACAAGAATGTTTGTGACCATAGACATAAATAAAAGGAAAAAGAAAGACTTTCATTTTGTCTGTTCTCCACCACTACCAGAGTACATCGTGGCAGGGTTCCTCCAACTTAGGGTTAGACTTCACGTACCAAACCCTATAAGTTGTTGCAAATGCCAGACATTTGGCCACAGAAAATTTAGTTGCAGAGGTGAAGCAACTTGCAGGAAATGCAGAAAGGCCATGCCTGAATCTGGAACTGACTGACTGTCTCCAGGTATTTCCATCAACAGCACTGGAAGCCACACAGTCTGTCGATGAGACTGCCCAATATTCTCGAAAGAAATTCACAGAATAAAAGTAAAAAAAAGTGAAGTCCTTACTCAGAAGCCAAGGAAGAATAGAAGATGGTGAAACCACAGGTATTTGCCACATGTGTTTCCTTAGTGAAGAAACTTGTCATTGAGGTAGATGTTTCGATAAATGATGCTCAGGGAAACAGTACCTTCACCAATACCTGTATCTATACTTTTACCAGCAGGAGCAAACAGGCTAAAGATCAGCAAACCTGGAAACCGTGACACAAGAGGAAAGAAAAGCTTTAATGCTGAACATTGAGAAGGCACTCCAAACACAGTGCCTCTGAACTCCCCTTTCCACATCAACATTGAAGGGAAAAGGGGCAAGGAAAATAGTGTAATGTTCATGTGAAAAGCTGTCTTGGACGCCATCATATGTCATACTGGCACATCTGACTGATGAATAGGACATCATGGTGTTAGATATGTCATCACCAGACCCAGAAAGCCCCTCCACTCCCCCTCGTTCTATCAGTGCCTCACCATGTTGGCACAATGAAGGGGATAAGAAAAAACACAGTTTAAAATGGTTTCCACACTTCAGCTGAAAAAGAACAGGACCAGTCTGGATAAAATGATATTCCTCACACAGAACAAACCTCCCTGCTGTGTCTCCAAGAGACTTATTTTAAAAATAGTGATGCACCTGAAACTTCCTGTCAGATTAAAACTTTGTGCCCGACCAAGAGTTGAACTCGGGACCTTTGCCTTTCGCGGACAAGTGCTCTACCATCTGAGCTACCCAAGCACGAGTCACGCCCCATCCTCACAGCTTTACTTCTGCCAGCACCTCGTCTCCTATTTTCCAGAGCCGTGAGGATGGGGTGCGAGTTGTGCTTGGGTAGCTCAGATGGTAGAGCACTTGCCTGTGAAACGCAAAGGTCCCGAGTTCGAGTCTCGGTCTGGCACACAGTTTTAATCTGCCAGGAAGTCTCAAATCAGCACACACTCCGCTGCAGAGTGAAAATTTCATTCTGGAGTGATGCACTTGTACTTAGAGGCTATTACATCCACAAGAAAAATGACTCTATTGGTGACAGGGTAGCAGTGTTTGTTCAGGACACATTATACTTTCTGCCTCTGCTCTGCACACAATGCTGTACATGCTGACTATCATGATAGAGGGCCATGTTAATATAACCACGTGCTCTGTGAACTTGTTGTCCCTTGAGCCTATTGATGGTGGGAATGTCAAACAATTAACTATGGATTTACCCTGACCCTTTCACTTGTTAGGACTTTAGTACTGTTAAGAATAGTTATGTAGAAAAAGGGAAATACAAATACATCTGTCTTTACATAATGAACACATTCATGGCATGAAACTGAGTCACTGACTGTTATGCAGCAAAAATATAATACTCATTGTTAAGATCCCCATCGACACAGTCAATATTATCCATATAAATGTACCACATTCTAATATGTCTGCTTACATTTCTATTGCACACAAATTTGATTCAACATTCCTCAAAATTTTACAAATATATCCTTACTCACCCCCCCCCCCCCCTCCCCTCCTTGAACCATGGACCATGCCGTTGCTGGGGAGGCTTGCGTGCCTCAGCGATACAGATAGCCGTACCGTAGGTGCAACCACAACAGAGAGGTATCTGTTGAGAGGCCCGACAAACATGTGGTTTCTGAAGAGGGGCAGCAGCCTTTTCAGTAGTTGCACGGGCAACAGTCTGAATGGTTGACTGATCTGGCCTTGTAACACTAACCAAAACAGCCTTGCTGTGCTGATACTGCGAATGACTGAAAGCAAGGGGAAACTACAGCCATAATTTTTCCCAAGGGCATGCAGCTTTACTGTATGGTGAAATGATGATGGTGTCCTCTTGGGTAAAATATTCTGGAGGTAAAATAGTAGCCCATTCGGATCTCCAGGCACTGACTACTCAAGAGGACGTTGTTATCAGGAGAAAGAAAACTGGCGTTCCATGGATCGGAGCGTGGAATGTCAGATCCCTTATTCGGGCAGGTAGTTTAGAAAATTTAAAAAGGGAAATGGATAGGTTAAAGTTAGATATAGTGGGAACCAGTGAAGTTTGGTGCCAGGAGGAACAAGACTTCTGGTCAGGTGAGTATAGGGTTATAAATACAAAATCAAATAGGGGTAATGCAGGAGTAGGTTTAATAATGAATAGGAAAATAGGAATGTGGGTAAGCTGCTACAAACAGCGTAGTGAACACTTTATTGTGGCCAAGATAGATATGAAGCCTACACCTACCACAGTAGTACAAGTTTATATGCCAACTACCTCTGCAGATGATGAAGAGATTGATGAAATGTATGATGAGATAAAAGAAATTATTCAGATAGTGAAGGAAGACAAAAATTTAATAGTCATGGGTGACTGGAACTTGATAGTAGGAAAAGGAAGAGAAGGAAACATAGTAGGTGAATATGGATTGGGGTAAGAAATGAAAGAGGAAGCCGCCTGGTAGAATTTTACGCAGAGCGTAACTTACTCATAGCTAACACTTGGTTCAAGAAGCATGAAAGAAGGTTGTATACATGGAAGAAGCCTGGAGATTATTGAAGGTCTCAGATAGATTATATAATGGTAAGACAGAGATTCAGGAACCAGGTTTTAAATTGTAAGACATTTCCAGGGGCAGATGTGAACTCTGACCACAATATATTGGTTATGAACTGTAGTTTACAACTGAAGAAACTGCTAAAAGGGGGGAATTTGAGGAGATGGGACCTGTATAAACTGAAACAACCAGAGGTTGTAGATAGTTTCAGGGAGAGCATTAGGTTCAAATGGTTCAAATGGCTCTGAGCACTATGTGACTTAACATCTGTGGTCATCAGTCCCTTAGAACTTAGAACTACTCAAACCTAACTAACCTAAGGACATCACACCCATCCATGCCCGAGGCAGGATTCGAACCTGTGACCATAGCGGTCACGCGGTTCCAGACTGAAGCGCCTAGAACCGCACGGCCACACCGGCCGGCAGAGCATTAGGGAATTATTGACAGGAATGGAGGAAAGAAATACAGAAGAAGAAGAATGGGTAGCTTTGAGAGATGAAATAGTGAAGGCAGCAGAGGATCAAGTAGGTATAATGATGAGGGCTAATAGAAATCCTTGGTTAACAGAAGAGATATTGAATTTAATTGATGAAAGGAGAAAATACAAAAATGCAGTAAATGAAGCAGGCAAAAAGATAGGAAGTGCAAAATGGCTAAGCAGGGATGGCTAGAGGACAAATGTAAGGATGTAGAGGCTTAACTCACTAGGGGTAAGATAGATACTGCCTACAGGAAAATTAAAGAGACCTTTGGAGAAAAGAGAACCACTTGTATGAATATCAAGTGCTCAGATGAAAACCCAGTTCTAAGCAAAGAAGGAAAAGCAGAAAGGTGGAAGGAGTATATAGAGGGTCTATACAAGGGCGATGTCCTTGAGGACAATATTATGGAAATGGAAGAGGATGTAGATGTAGATGAAGATGAAATAGGAGATATGATACTGTGTGAAGAGTTTGATAGAACACTGAAAGATCTAAGTCGAAACAAGGTGCCGGGAGTAGACAACTTCCATTAGAACTACTGACAGCCTTGGGAGAGCCAGGCCTAACAAAACTCTACCACCTAGTGGGCAATATGTATGAGACAGGCAAAATACCCTCAGACTTCAACAAGAATATAATAATTACAATCCCAAAGAAAGCAGGTGTTGACAGATGTGAAAATTACTGAACTATCAGTTTAATAAGCCACGGCTGCAAAATACTAACACGAATTCTTCACAGACAAATGGAAAAACTGGTAGAAGCCAACCTCAGAGAGGATTAGTTTGTATTCCATAGAAATGTTGGAACATGTGAGGCAATACTGACCCTAAGGCTTACCTGAGAAAATAGATTAAGGAAAGGCAAACCTACATTTCTAGCATTTGTAGACTTAGAGAAAGCTTTTGACAATGTTGACTGGAATACTCTCTTTCAAATTCTGAAGGTGGCAGGGGGTAAAATACAAGGAGCAAAAGGCTATTTACAGTTTGTACAGAAACCAGATGGTAGTTATAATAGTTGAGGTGCATGAAATGGAAACAGTGGTTGGGAAGGGGGTGAGACAGGGTTGCAGCCTATCCCTGATGTTCTTCAATCTGTACATTGAGCAAGCAGTAAAGGAAACAAAAGAAAAATTTGGAGTAGGAATTAAAATCCATGGAGAAGGAATAAAAACTTTGAGGTTTGCTAATAACATTGTAATTCTGTCAGAGACAGCAGAGGACCTGGAAGAGCAGCTGAATGGAATGGACAATATCTTGAAAGGAGGATATATGATGAACATCAACAAAAGCAAAACGAGTATAATGGAATGTAGTCGAATTAAATTGGGTGAAGCTGCAGGAATTAGATAAGGAAATGAGATGCTTAAAGTAGTAAATGAGTTTTGCTATCTGGGGAGCAAAATAACCGATGATGGTCGAAGCAGAGAGGATTTAAAATGTAGACTGGGAATGGCAAGTTAAGCATTTCTGAAGAAGAGAAATTTGTTAACATCGAGTATAGATTTAAGTGTCAGGAAGTCATTTCTGAAAGTATTTGTATGGAGTGTAGCCATGTATGGAAGTGAAATGCAGATGATAAATAGTTTAGACAAGAAGAGAATAGAAGCTTTCAAAATGTGGTGCTACAGAAGAATGCCGAAGATTAGATGGGTAGATCACATAACTAATGAGGAGGTATTGAATAGAATTGGAGAGAAAGGAAATTTGTGGCACAACTTGACTAGAATAAGGGACTGGTTGGTAGGGCATATTCTGAGGTATCAAGAGATCACCAATTTAGTATTGGAGGGAAGCGTAGAGGGTAAAAATCATAGAGGGAGACCAAGAGATGAATACACTTAAACAGATTCAGAAGGATGTAGGTTGCAGTAGGTACTGGGAGATGAAGAAGATAGCACAGGATAGAGTAGCATGGAGAGCTGCATCAAACCAGTCTCTGGACTGAAGACCACAGCGACAACACATCCTTACTCAAATATTTGGTAAAAATGTCTGCTATGTTGCTTTCTGAACCTACTTCACAAATGTCTGTAATTCTGGTCATACAGAAATCAGTCACAAAATGGTAGCATAATTCAATATACCTTGAATTTTTCATAAGGTTACCATATCTAACAATATAAACTTCAACACAACAAATGTTATTAACTATGATATAATAATCCAGGACGGATACAACATATTTGTTCAAATGTCAATAACAACAAGAAGTTTCCTAATAGATCAATTACAAGATAAATAAACTACATTGTTCAGTGTATGACAAATAATTAATCAAACAGATAATTAACAATAAGTACATGAAACAGTAATAAAATAGTTGCACAGTGTGGCATATGTATTATTTGCAGTTCATTTATAGTTCATTCTCATAAAGAAAGTGGATCATTTGTCACATACTCAAGGAACTCTTGAGCAGAGTAAATTATTTTACTTTTGATCCACCTCGAAAGACTAGTTTTAAATTTATTTACTGGCACTGTGTAGGCATTTTCAGGTAATTTGTTGAAGTAGAAAGGACCAAGATATTTGTAGCTGTTATATGTGTTTGCAAGCCTAGCATATGGCATATTAATTGTATGTCCACTTCTTTAGTTATGGTCACAAACTGTTCTCCTTTAGTCAAATTTACTCAGATTGTCTTTAACAAAGACAAGGCAGTTGTAAATATACAGACCATGCACTGTCATTATATTTAGTTTTTTTAAAATAATCTTGACATGATTCATATGGGCTAAGTTCAGCTATGCCCCTTATGGCTTTCTTCTGCCCTTTAAACACTAATTTTGAGCCTACGGAATTGCCACATAATAGTATTCTATAACTCAGGTGCGAATGGAAGAATGCAAAATATGCATACAACAGAAAGTTCTTTACTGTCACTGCTCCTCAGTTTGTGCAGCAGATATATGGCAAATACCAATTTCCAATGTGTGGGTATCCCAGCTGAGCTTTTGATCTATATGAAATCCTAATAATTTTATTGTTTTGTTATCATGACTGGGAGCATTCAGATTCAATACAATAGCTTCAGTTTCACTATCATTCTTCTGCAGTACATTTGCCTTAAACCAAGTAGTGCACCTCTCCATTGCCACTGCCATGCTGTGTTGCACGTTCTCAAGATTGGTATCACATGTGATGAGTGTTGTGTCATCAGCATATAGCACTGCATCACATGACACAACTGCAAGTAAATCATTTATATAAATAATGGAAAGGGAAGGTCCAAGAACAGATCAATGAGGTACACCCTTTACAACTGGGAGACATCCTGACATTTGATTATATATTCAAAATATCTAGAAGTAACTTAATCTCAGTGGCAGCTTCTATCAATGCTACTTAGCCAGCAAAAGCAGAAGATTTTTTAACACTTCCTTGTTTCTTAGATTTCCAAAATATTACATTTCCAAATACTCTAATTACATAGCTGCATGTGGACTAATGATCTACAAAATTGTTTGCCCAGTCTGCACCTATGTTAAAACCTTCTGTTTGATATAAATATTTCAGTACTTGCAAATGCCATTGTAACTACATCTATGTTAACTTCAAAACATTTGTTTGATACAAATATTTCAGTACTTGCAATATCATTGTAACAGCTTTGAAATCTACTCATTAGTTCACTCTGTAAATTACTTTTACACCAAATTAGGAAATCAACAACAAACACAATTACATACATCAAATAATTTTACTGTATAGCGGGGATGCTGAGTCGCATATAGTCACAACAAAAAGACTGTCACAAAATAAGCTTTCGGCCAATAACGCCTTTGTTGAAAATAGATGACACACACACACACACACACACACATCGGGCCATGTTCCTGAGCTAATCTACAGGAGAGGACCCATCAATAATATTGTACTTAATATCATGACTCATCTTGTGCCGCTTCTAGTTTCAGATTTACTTCCATTGGAGTACTGTACAAATTTGCATGTCCAATTTGATATTTTTTAATTGGACATTCAATATAGCTTTCCTGGTCAGAGTCATTACATTTTTTTTATAATTATAATTAATATTAATCCCAACATCATTCTTTACTTTATCTAAGTCATTTATCTGGAATCACTTGGATAACATATTTTTGATCTCTTTTATTTTTATTTACTTTTACAACAAATTAGGAAATGATCAATGAACACAATTATATAGATTAAATAATTTATACTGTTCAGCAGAGATGCTGAGTCACAGATAGTCACAACAGAAAGACTGTCACAAAATAAGTTTTCGGCCAACAACGCCTTCATCAAAAATAGATGACACACACACACACACACACACACACACACACACACACACACACACAGGACTACAGCCTCTGGCAGCTGAAGCCAAACTATGAGCAGCAGCAGCAGCAGCAGTACATGATGGGAGAGGCAACTGGGTGGGGGTAAGGAGGAGGCTGGGATGGGAAGGGGGAGGGATAGCAGGGTAGGGGTGTGGGATGGTGAACTGCTGCTTGTAAGTGTGCAGGGACAAGGTGGGGAAAGGATAGGGCAGCTAAGAGCAGTCAGGGGGTTAGAGAGTGGGCGGGGAAGAGGTGAGGGGGGGGGGGCAGAAACGGGGAGAAGTAAATAAACTGAGTGTGTTGGTTGAATAGAGGGATGTGTAGAGAGCTAGAATGGGAGCAGGGAAGGGGCTGGGTGAGTGAGCATAACGACTAATGAAGGTTGAGGCCAGGAGGGTTATGAGAATGTAGGACATATTCCCACCTGCAGAATCCTGAAAAGCTGGTGTTGGTGGGAAGGATTCATATGGTACAGGCTGTGAAACAGTCATTGAAATGGAGAATGTCATGTTTGGTGGCAAGTTGAGCAGCAGGGTGGTCCAGTTGTTTTTTGGCCAGAGTTTGTCAGTGGCCATTTATGCAGACAGACAGCTTGTTGGTTGTCATGCCCACATAGAATGCAGCCCAGTGGTTGCAGCTTAGCTTGTAGATCACATGACTGGTTTTACAGGTAGCCCTGCCTTTGATGGGATAGGTGATGTTTGTGACAAGACTGTAGTAGGTGGTGGTGAGAGGACGTACAGGACAGGTCTTGTGTCTAGGACTGTTACAGGGATATGAGTCATGACGTAAGGGGCTGGGAGCAGGGGTTGTGCAGGGATGGATGGGTATATTGTGTAGGTTTGGTGGACGGTGGAATACTACTATGGGAGGGGTGGGAAGGATAGTGGGCAGGACATGTTTCTTTCTGAGGGCACGACGAGAGGTAGTCAGACCATGGCAGAGAATGTAATTCAGTTGCTCCAATCCTGGGTGGTACTGAGTTACGAGGGGAATGCTCCTTTGTGGCTGGATGGTGAGACTTTGGGAGATGGTGGGTGACTGGAAAGATAAGGCACAAGAGATTTGTTTTCGTGCAAGGTTGGGAAGATAATTATGACCTGTAAAGGACTCAGTGAGATCCTCGGTATATTTTGTAAGGGTAGCTCGTCACTGCTGATGCAATGACCATAGGTGGGTAGGCTGTATGGAAGGGACTTCTTGATATGGAACAGGTGGCAGCTGTCAAAGTGGAGGTATTGCTGGTGGTTAATAAGTTTGATATGGACGGAGATACTGATGAAGCCATCTTTGAGGTGGAGGTCAACATCTAGAAATGTGGCTTGGTAGGTTGAGTAGGGCCAGGTGAATTGAATGGGGGAGAAGCCGTTGAGGTTCTGGAGGAATGTGGATAGGGAGTCTTCACCCTCAATCCAGATCACAAAGATGTTGTCAATGAATCTGAATCAGATGAGGGGTCTAGGATTCTGGGTGTTTAGGAAGGATTCATCTAGACGGCCCATGAATAAGTTGGCATAGAATGGTGCCATGCAGATGCCCTTAGTTATACCCCAGATTTGTTTCTATGTAATGCCTTCAAAAGAGAAGTAATTGTGGGTGAGGATGTAGTTGGTAATGGCAACTAGGAAGGAGGCTATAGGTTTGGAAACTGTGGGGTTTGGTAAAAGTAGTGTTCAGTACCAATAAGGCCACGGGCGTGGTATCAATAGTGATGAGCAGGGCACCATATGGTAAAGGGACAGAAACTGTGCAGTGTCGGTGGAGGAAATGGTTGATGTCTTTTATTTAGAAGAAGAGGTTCCAGGTAATAGGCTGAAGGTATTGGCCTACAAGAGAAGAGATTCTCTCAGTGGGACCACAGTAATCAACCACAATGGGGCATCCTGGGTGGTTGGGTTTATGGGCTTTATGAAGCATCTAGAAGGTAGGAGTGTGGGGGTGGTAGGGGTGAGGAGAGAGATGGACTCTGGAAAGAGGTTCTGGGATGGGCCTGACGATTTGAGGAGAGACTGGACATGCTGCTGGGATGGGGTCGTTGTGGCAAGGCTTGTAGGTGGATGTATCTGATAGCTTGCAGAGTCCTTCTGCTAGATGATTCTTGTGGTTCAAAACCATAGTGGTGGAGGTTTTCCACAACAAACCTTGCCACAGTGGCCCCCATTCCAGAAATCCAGCAGGTTCTCCAGTCTCTCCTCAAATCATTCGGCCCATCCCAAAACCTCTCCCCAGAGTCCATATCTCTCTTCACCCCTACCACTCCCCACACTCCTAACTTCTACATGCTTCCTAAAGTCCATAAACGTAACCACCCAGGGTGCCCCATTGTGGCCAGTTACCATGCCTCCACTGAGACAATCTCTGCTCTTATAGACCAACACCTTTAGCCTGTTACCTGGAACCTATGCTCCTATATAAAAGATACCAACAGTTTCCACCACCGACTCTCCACAACTCTCCACACGGTGCCCTGCTCATCACTATTGATGCCACCTCCCTTTACACTAACATCCCTAATGCCCACAGCCTTACCCCTATTGAACACTACCTTTCCCAATGTCTGATGGATTCCAAACCAACAACCTCCTTCCTAGTCACCATGACGAACTCTATCCTCACCCACAATTACTTCTCCTTTAAAGGCATTACATAGAAACAAATCTGGGGTACAGTTATGGGCACCTACATGGCACCATCCTATGCCAATCTATTCATGGGCCATCGAGAGTATCCTTCCTAAACACCAAGAATCCTAAACCCCTTACCTTGTTCAGATTTACTGATGACATCTTTGTGATCTGGATTAAGGGTGAGGACGCCCTATCCACATTCCTCCAGAACTTCAACATCTTCTCTCCCACTCACTTCTTCTGGTCCTATTCTACCCAACAGGCCACCTTCCTAGATGTTGACCTCCACCTCAAAGATGGCTACATCAATATCTCCTCCATATCAAACCTACTAACCACCAGCAATACCTCCATTTTGACAGCTGTCACCTGTTCCATACCAAGAAGCCCCTTCCATACAGCCTAGCCACCCATGGTTGTTGCATCTGCAGTGATGAGCAGTCCCTCCTGAAATATACCGAGGATCTTATTGAGTCCTTCACAGACCATAATTATTCTCCCAACCTTGCATGAAAACAAATCTCCCATGCCTTATCTTTCCAGTCACCCACCATCTCCCAAAGTCTCACCACCCAGCCACAGAGGCGTATTCCCCTTGATCCACAGTGCAGTGGACAATGGTGCTCAGGTTGATGCCGTGTTCTTTGATTTCAGTGAGGCATTTGACACCATCCCGCATTGCCGTTTAATGAAGAAAATATGAGCTTATGGAGAATCAGAGCAGACCTGTGATTGGAGTCAAGACTTTATTGCAGACAGAACTCTACATGTCACTCTTAATGGAACCAAATCAACATGTATAAGTAATATCTGGAGTACCACATGGAAGTATGATAGGACCATTGCTGTTTACAAAATACAGGGTGAAGAGAAATTTGAGCACTTGGCCTTTGCAGCATGACTTGTCACATGCCAGCAATAAAAAAAAGGTCTGTCATAAAATTTCGTGAGGTGAGTACATCCGGCAGAAAAAGGATGTTAAAGAGTGGCAATCTGGCAACACTGTAACCACATGTATGGTAATTAACTCTGTCAGCACGTATTAGTTATACCATACAGTTGGTGCAGTGGGTAGAGTTTCGAGTTAGCGTACTGGAGGTGGGTGGTTCAATTGTGGGGTGAGGCAAATGTTTTTATTTGGTAAATGTAATACAGGTGGTATGGTATCTGAAATCTTAATTCTCAACAATGACTGCAGCGGGTCCTCTAGAAAACATTTACACTTACGTACTACAATCGTAGAAAGAAGCCCTTTCCACATTGTGGGTGTGAATGTATTTGCACCATTTCATCTACTGCATGCAAAATCTGTTTTCTTTGTACCCTCCTCCAATGGTCCCATAGATTAGTAACAACTATTATTCTTGCCTCATTAAGGTCCATTACATTTCGTTAGGGCCTTATGTTACCAGTAGGACTAGCAATGTGCTCTGCGAATATTGTCCAGACTCGGTTACTATTTGTATGTGTTATCATCATGGTACCACTAATTATGCCTTTCAGCACTGAGTCTGGTAACCACATGCTGTTTAGTATGTATCTCAATGCATTATTATTGTTACTATTATTCTACTGTTGGGATTGTAGAAACATTATGTCTATTACTGTTAGGGAAAGAGTGTAATTTCAAACAGGACATTTCACCATTAGTGGTGCCAATATCTGTTAGAGGGGTAATGCACATCAGGTGGAACAGCACGCAGGACCGATGGTGTGTTTATACTGAATGCACTGTCCAGCAGACAGGGACTAGTTGCAAGTGCAGTAATGCGCCCATGACAGACTCCAAGTCCTTGGTGCATCTGATAACTGGGCTGCTGTTGCCACTCATGAATATGCTACTAGATATCCACATTGACGCCATCCAGATAAAAATGTGTTTCATCATCTGGAGTTGCAGCTTTGGGAGTCAGGTTCTTTCCTTTCACCACTGTGTGACAGAGGGCGACCACAGACTCGCCGTACTCCAGCTACTGAGGAAGCTATTCTGGTGGTCATACACCAAGAACCTCAGCAAAGTACACAAACCGTAGAAAAGCAGCTGCGTGTCTTGCAACGATGACTTTGTGATCACCGTAATATGGTCAGATGAAGCAGCATTCTCTCGTGAGGGTGTCTTCAGTATGGACAATGCCCACCATTGGTGTGAGGTTAACCCGCACGTCACCTGCGACCATGGATATAAAGTTCATCTTGATATCAATGTCTGCGCTTGAACATTGGGTGACAGTTGTTTGGGGCCCTACATGTTGGTTGACTGGATGAAGGTACCATGCACTCATCTCAAACTATCTGCCTGATGTGCTAGAAGATGTTCCACTACATGTTCGGCAGAGGATACGGTTCAAACATGATGGTGCACCTCCACACTCCAGAATTAATTAATGACAGTATTTGGACAGAACATTTCCAGGGAAACAGCTCAGATGTGGAGGTCCAGGCGTATGGCCACCACATTCACCTGACCTAAATCCCGTGGATTTCTTCCTGTCAGGACATCTGAAGGAGCACATCTACTTTACTCTGCTGACAAATGTGGTAGAATTGGTAGCACATGTTCATGCTGCTCTTGTTACTGTGGATGCAGCTCTGCTGTGAAGGGTCCAGAACTGTATGATACGGCAGGTTGCGCAATGTTTGGACGTGCAGGGAGGTCACTTTGAGCAGGTGTTGTTCTGAGGACAACCTATTCTGTTGTAAAGGTCATGTGGTCATTAATATGGACATCATTATTGTCACTGGTTGCTAATGTGTGACTTCTGAGCATTCATATTATATGTAGTATAAATGACAAGTAGATGTTGTCTTACTGTACTGAGCTATCATCTTTAGCATCTCGAAATTGATATTGTTTTTGTAATTATTCTATCCTATACAGGTCATTTGTTTCAACTATTTCTTATTCATCTAACCACGTATTTGTTATGATCAGCATTACAAAATGTTGTAAATTTAGGATACATGCGACCTAAGAAATGGTGTATATTACAGTATGAAATGTCAGAAGGGAATTAGCAAATAAAACAAATGCGCCCCACCCAGGATCGAACACTTGACCTCCTGTAGGCTAACCCAAAACTCTATCCATTGCACCAGCTGTACAACATAACTAACATGTGCTGACAGAGGTAGTTACCATACATGTGGTTACAGTGTTGCCAGATTGCCACTCTTTAATGTCCTTTTTCTGCTGGATGTACGCACTGGACAAAATTGGTGAGAGACATCACTGGCAATGGGAGAAGTCACGTTACGAAGCCCAAGTGCATGAATTTTGCTTCACCCTGTATATAAATTATCTAGTAGAAAGCATTGGATGCTCTTTAGGGCTATTCGCAGATGATGCAGTTGTTTATACAAATGTAGCAATGCCAGAAGTTAGTAAGAATTTGCAGAATGACCTGCTTAGAATTGATGAATGGTGCAGACTCTGGCAGTTGACCCTGAACATAAATAAATGTAACCTACTGTGCATACATAGGAAAATAAATCCACTTCTGAACAGCTACACTATTGATGAAAAACAGGTGGAGACAGCATCCGCCGTACAATATCTAGGTGTAACTATCCAGAGTGACCTTAAGTGGAATGACCATATAAAACAGATAATGAGAAAAGCAGACACCAGTTTCAGAGTCATCGGAAGAATCTTAAGGAAATGTAACTCATCCATGAACGAAGTGGTTTATGCGGTGCTTGTTCACCCCATTCTTGAGTATTGTTCATCTATCTGGGATTCCTATCAGGTAGCACTGATAGAGGAGATACAGAAGATCCAACAAAGAGTAGCATGTTCTATCCTGGGATTGTTTAGCTGGCGAGAGAGCGTTACAGAGATGCTAAGCAAACTCCACCAGCAGACGTTACAAGAGAGGTGTTGTGCATCACAGAGAGATTTACTATTGAAATTTCGGGACAGCACTTTTCAAGAGGAGTCAGACAACATATTACTTCCACACATATACATCTCGCATATTGACCACAATGAGAAAATTCGAGAAATTACAGCCAATACAGAGGCTAACCGACAATCGTTCTTCCCACACACTATTTGCAAGTAGAACAGCGTTGGAGGTATCAGATAGTGGTACTGAAAGTACTCTCCACCACACACCATTATATGGTTTGCAGAGTATGATGTAGATGTAGATGTAGATGTAACTCACTACCACACACGACTAAAGCAACTGAATTACATTCTCTGCCAAGGTTTCGACTACCTCTCGTCATGTCCTGGGATGAGAAATGTCCTACCAACTACCCTTCCCACCCCTTCCATAGTGGTATCCTGCCATACTCCAAAACTACACAAAGTACTTGTCCATCTCTACACAACTCCTGCTCCCAGTCCCTTACCTATGGCTTACATTCCTCTAATAGGCCTGTCCCATACATCCTCCCATCACGACTGACTCCAGTCTGGTCACAAACACCACTTAACCCATAAAAGGCAGGGCTACCTGTGAGACCAGTCATGTGATCTACAAGCTAGGCTGCAACCACTGTGCTGCACTCTATGTGAGCATGACAACCAACAAGCTGTCTGTCCGCATAAATGGCCACTGATAAACTGTGGCCAAAAAACAACTGGACCACCCTGCTGCTCAACTTGCCACCAAACATGACATTCTTCATTTCAATGACTGCTTCACAGCCTGTGCCATATGAATCCTTCCCACCAACACCAGCTTTTTAGGATTGTGCAGGTGGGAACTCTCCCTGCAATATGTCCTACGTTCCTGTAACCCTCCTGGCCTCAACCTTCGTTAGTCATTGTCCTCATCCATCCAGCCTCTTCCCTGTTCCCATTCCAGCACTACACACCACACTATTCCACCAACACACCCAGTTCATCATTTACTTCTCCCCTTTTCCGCTCCCCCCCCCCCCCCCCCCCACCTCTTCCCCGGACACTATCTAACCAACTGACTGCTCTTAGCTTCCCTACCTTTTCCCCACCTTGTCCCTGCACACTTACAAGCAGCACTTCACCATCCCCCACCCCTACCCTGCTATCCCTCCCCCTTCCCATCCCAGCCTCCTCCTTACCCCCACCCAGTTGCCTCTCCTATCATGCACTGTTGCTGCTGCTCTTAGTGTGGCTTTAGCTGTCGGAGGCTGTGGTCATGCGTGCATGAGTTGTGCTTGCATATATATGTGTGTGTGTGTCGGGGGGGGGGGGGGGGGGGGACAAAGGCCTTGTTTGCCAAAAGCTTATTTTGTGACAGTCTTTTTGTTGTGACTATCTGCGAATCAGTATCTCTGCTATATGGTGAGTAGCAATTATCCTTTTCACAATGTTGTTACGTTCCATCCTAGATTTTCCATTGTTTCACATAATTTATAGTCATTAGCATGTATAAGCAATAATCATATTTACTTCTTTCATAACCCTGGCCTTTTCAAAACTCATCCAAATAATCATATCATGCTCTAAGGCTTTCCTTCAAGCCTTTAATAACTTTAAACCTCTATCTGTTCCGTCCTTGTATCCATGAAGTTGCTTCACATAAATTTCTTTGAAAACTTTGGCATTAAGAAGTGTAGTCTGTACATCCCTGTGTTCTAAAAGTAAACCTTTTTGACAACAGAATGACAACAAAACTTCCAATATTTGTATCATAGCAACTGGCAAATAAATATTATTCACAATTACTTTTTATTGAAAGTTCCATACATTTACTCTTGCTTTACACGTGTTATCTGATTTTCTTTTAAAAACCCACTTTACATCAAGAATGTTTACACTGACTGGTTTAGTTACTAGTTTAAAGGGCTTATTTTTATTTAAACTTTTGACTTCCTTATCCACTGCTCACTTTCAAACTTTTGGCTGATTACTATTCTTTGCCTCCTCAAATTTTATGCAGTATCAGCACTACAGAAGTGTACACAAGTACATAAAAGAAGTTACTCATCACATAATTATTAAATCTATCAGGCACTGTATGTTCTCTAGTTGACCTCCTCAACTCTTGTTGTTCCTGTTTTTGTTTATGATTGCTTGAATACACCTTTTGATACCCCATTTGCTCATTTACTGATTCATTGTCTATGCTTTTGCACCCAGAATCATGAAAATGTTCACTTCCTGAATCAGAGTCCTTAATATTGCAATGTCAACATGTCTGGCACTGATAACTTTGTTGATAATCAATACTCTGTATCAAACTTCACTGTTTGCCTTATTAAGATTTCAAAGTCTGTTTTATGATCCCACTTTGACTTTCTCAGCTGTCTTGGCACATGTGCAAAAACCCTACATCTATGCAACTTTAAATGTTTAACGTTAGCTTTTTCCCAACAATATCTCATATGGAGTTTTCTTCTCAATAGCATTAGCTGAAATTCGGTTTTTAAGGTACAAAGATGCAAAAACTACTCCAGGCAGAGAAAATATAACATACAATCACCTTCTTAACCATCCGACTACAAATATAATATTATCCAAGTCACACTTCAGATTTATAAAGGGTTCTGATATTGAGAAGGCTATCTGTATATATAGTGAGAATGTACTTTATTCATTACACACTAAATTACAGACTACTGGTGTATTTTGAGATCTGTCAAAGACATCTAAATGCATAAATCACAAATACTTTTAAGTAACTTAGAATATTGTAATGTAACAGGATATGCTGGAAAACAATTCAAATCCTGTATCTCTGACAGAAAACAAATGGAGTCAATAGAAAGCTATCAGGCATCATTCCACTGGGAACCAATAACATGTGATGTCCCAAAAGGTCCCATCTTAGGGCTCTTACTTTTTTTTGTGTATATCAATGACCTTTTATCAGTAACATTACCATATGTCCCAAGTTTGTCTTGTCTGCAGATGATACAAACATGGCAATAAGTAGTAAATAAAGCATAGCCTTAGAAAAGAAATCTTCATGGACATTAATAAATTGTTCCTAACCAATTCTCTATCACTAAACTTTGGGAAAAAAATACTAAACACAGTTGAGAACTTGTAAAATGTTTCCCCTCAGTATGTGCCTAAAATACGATAAATAGCAGATAGAAGAGGTTGACAGTGTTGAATTCTTGGGATTACAGCTCGATAATAAATTTAACTGGTAGGAGCATACTAAAAACTGCCCAAGCACCTAACCAAATCCCTATTTAATATGCAAAATTTGTCAGAGGTAGGTTATATAAAAATAATAAAGGTAATGTACTATGCTTACTTTCATTCCATAATGTCATACGGGATGATTTTCTGGGGTACCTCATAAAGTTAGGCTAAAGTTTTCTCAGCCCAAAAATGTGTAATACAAATTATTTGTGGTGTAAACTCAAGAACATCCTGCAGAGGTCTGTTTAAGGAACTGTGGATACTTTCCTGTGCTTCCCAATATATTTATTCCTTAATGAAATTTATCATTAAAAATTTATCTTTTTTTTTTTTTTTTTTTTTTTTTTCAAACCAACAGCTCAGTACATGGAATCAATACTAGAAATAAGAATAACTTTCACAAAGATTTAAAGTCACTAATTTTGTTTCAGAAAGGTGTCCACTATTCAGTAACAATATGCCAGTAGACATAAAAAGTTAACCAACAATAATGTTCAGTTTGGGAAGAGTCTACAGGATTTATTGGTGACCAACTTCTACTCCACTGAAGAATTTCTTAGCAGAAGTGACTGATGGGCGTATCTTATTAATAATATCACACAAAGTGAGTACAGCATACAATCTGACTTTTGTATAAATTTTCTGCAGTAATGCAATCATTGTAAATAAGTGCTGTAAAATGCTTTTTATTTAATTTCTTTTATTAGATGATGTATGTCCACAATAGACTAAGAAGGATCATATGCACCTAAGTGTATTGAACTTTTAATATATGTCAGCAAAATGATTCCTTTCTGTCTTATAAATTGATACACACCTGAATTTCAATATTCTTTCCCATTGTCGCATCTCAATACATTAAAGGTTTTACCAGTTAAATTTGCAGTTTTATTAACATATACAACAAAGCAATCATAAGCTTGATTCTTAGATTTGATAGTGTACACTCTAGTTGGTTTACCATAAACATCAATAAAAATGAGAAAACGTCTTTCCCCATGCAAACCTTGAGTTGAGTGAGACCTATTCAAATCAGCATGAATAGTGTTTATTGTTTCTTTTGCTTTGTTTCTATTGCTTTCAAAAGGTAAATGGGTATTTTGCTTTCAATACAGACCTTACAGTTCATAAATTCTGATTCTACATTTGTTGGCAACCCATCTGCTAACTAACTGACGTTTACACAACATACTCAAATTGTTAAAAATTATATGTCCACATATATGATGCCATTTCTCCTTTACCAACTACTGACACTATTTGCATTAATCTATTTCTTGTAAATTTTACTTTAACATAGCTAATCAAATATCTGTTTGTGCCTCTGACGTAAAATATATTTTTCATTTCAGATGGAATCAAGTCAGCACAAACTGTAAAATAACTAATTATATTTCATACTTTTCTAGCTTGCAAAACTTTAATTTCTGCAATTTTTACATTCATCAGTTCTTTTAGTATTACATACTCAGAAAGAGAATTTTCATTATTAAGACTGTAAGCTATGTGTGGCATCTCTGGCGTGAAGTGCCATGTCTTTGAACCGATGTTCTTTTACTTTACTTTAGTTCACTTTGTTTAAGTCTTGCTGCGTCCCATGTTCGACAACTTCTCTTGTATTTGCTTTGTTCAGTGATAAAATAAATGTTCGCTCGACTGCAAAAGTGTGTTATTGCAGTTCTACGCCATGTAATACCCACAGTGGTGATCCTGACTTCATGTGCCAGTTCACATTGTCCTCGGAACAATGGATCTACCAGTGTTGTATTGTGCCAGTGCCTCGCACCACATTAACTGTGCTTGTGTTTTTACTAGCATTCCTGATGTACATTTGGTTAAAGGTGAACAATTACCTGTCCCAGCCATACCAGTAGCCACTGAACCATTACCGGCCCAACACGGCCACTGTCAAATGCTACTACGCAGTAACATCTTCTGCACGGCACTTAGTGACATTGTGAACAATAACAGAGTGAAGGACGTTGTGTTTCATGCCTTGGCTAAGCAATTTGGTTGGTTTGATGTACCAATGAAGTTCGAGAATTGTAATTCGAATGTTCATGCACATGGAGTTGCACATTCTTATATGACAACCCCCCCCCCCCCCCCCCCCCCCATGCCGCCTCGGTGACACCGGTTGCCTCAACTGTGCCAGTTTCTGTGACCATCGCTCCGTCATCACACCATGATCGCCTTCTGCCTGCTCTCGTAATGGCACCGGTCATTTCATCTGCACCGGTTTCCGGATCAGCCCCCCCCCCCCCCCCCCTTGGCAGCATCACGACCACCTCCCAATCGCTCTCGCAATGGCACCGGCCCTTACGCCCACATCACTGCCACCTCTGGGCCTGCAGCTGGGGGACATCATGCCGTCGGTTGCACCGGCTCACTCCACATAGTGTGCTGCCTGTGGCCGCCTCTCCACGCAGACCTCAAGCGACGCATCGTCCCCCGCTACTATACTCCCGGCGTCGGGGCCTTCTTACAATGGTCACACGGATCTTCGCCTCCCTGCACTGCATCAACATGTGCTACTCAGCAGATTTCCTAAGCTGCCTGAATTGAAAAAGAACAATCCTAAGACTTGATTCGCATTTGTGGATCATCTACTGCATATCCAGGGGATTTCGGATGATGATGCATATTTCGTCTACCTGGTGAGCCACCTCCATGCTCATCCAGACCTCATCAGTGATCGGCTCCCCTCACCACCCATGTCGACCATGTATTTAATGGCAAAAACATTACACAATGAACGCCTTTCTCACCGTCCAGCAGAGGCTATCCACCACATCATCCACGACGAGCACCTTGACTACCGCACACCTTCGCAGCTTTGGCGGCGCCTTCATGTATTAGTTGATGACCAAGGTCTACCAGATGCTATGCTGTAGTCCTTGTGGATCATCAAGTTGCTATCAGACCAACAACTTCACCTACTGTCTCATGTAGCAGACCCTCTGGATGTTCGTCCACGCATGGCCGATCAGGCCTACGCAATCATTTGACATTGACACCGTCTGGCATGGACGACATCGCCTTCGCCTTCAGTTAGAATGCCTGCACCTTTGCTTCCACACCGTGCCAGTAGGGGTCAGCGCGTGCACCTCAGCAGCCCACCAGGAGCTGCCTCCTGGCAGCCTACATGAGGTACTGCCTGCGGCCTCACGACAGCAGCCGACCTCACCCGAGAAGTAGCCCGAGCAGTCTCAGGCAATGACGCAGTCAGCTACGTACCCCACCCTCTCCACTCCACCTCACCTCCAACCTTACCTGCTATGCTGGTAACATGCAACCTATGGGGACACCCTTCACAACTCTCCTGCTAACCTTGCTTTGATAGCCGAAAATCTCTCTCCTATCATGCTCCTTGGCTCCACGAAGATGTCGCTTCGCCTATCACCTGTTGCAAGCTTCCTTGGAACTTCCACATCACTGATGTGGATGAACCTGTGATCAGGTTGGCTTTCTACACCATTATGAACTTTCGCCAGACCTGCAGGCTGCAAAACTGCACCACATGCCTGATTCTACCGTTTTATGCTCGAACGAGTTTGCCATGAATCTGCTCTCCGCCCCTTGGCTACGCTTTCCACTTGTGCATCTCTGCTGGAAGGCAGTACTGAACGTCTCTCTGACTTGGCGGATGTCCACACACAGATCAATAGGCTCCGCACACATAATGAGGAGTTACGCACATGCATTGCTGCCGCCTCTGCTGAATTGGTTCACGGAAGGAGTACTATTCGCAGTCTGTCTGCAGAGCCATTTCTTTTAGAACCATCAACTGCTTCTACTGAATCTTCATTCTGCATCGTACCTGCGTTGAGCTTACCTTACCCTGCTGCCTGTTTCATCGCGATTGAATGTACAGGACACGCATGTTCCCACTCCGCGGGATCCCTCGCATTGCACGGCTGCTGTGCCACGCCCTCTCTCACTGTCTGCCTCTGTTGCCCAGCCCGCATCACACAGGCCCAGCCCGTATGCACATGATCTCACTTCATGGGATCCCTCACATTGCGTGACTGCTGCACCACACCCTCAGTTGTTGTCCACTGCCGACGCACTGCCCACGCCATTCTGGTCCGGCAAGGTCAGTGAACTGCCGTCGCTCATGCTCCCCCCCCCCCCCCCCGGGCAGTCAGCAATAGCACTCATCACAGAATACGCACCACGGATTAGCCAGCCTGAACATCATAAAGCTTGACATCTTAATGCTTGCAAATTGATACGAGAGAAAGAAATTGTTCAGGATTTATTGGCTTCGGGCATGCTCTGACTATCGTACAGCAACTGGTCTTCAGCTATCCACCTTGTGCCTAAGAAGGACAGCTTGCTATGCATGTGTGGGGACTACAGATCCCTTAATGCTAGGACAATAACCGATAACTATCCCATCCCTCATATCCAGGATTTCACTCACTTACTGCATGGCTCAAAGTTCTTCTCTGTCTTAGTCTGTTCGAAAATGTACCACCAAATTCCCATGCACCCACCGGATATTCTGAAGATGGCAATCATTACACCCTTTGGTCTATTTGAATACTGTTACATGCCTTACAGCTTGAAAAACACTGCGCAGACATGGCAACATTTCATTGATTCAATTTTGCTACCTCTGCCTTTCGCTTTTGCCTATTTGGTTGACATACTTATCTTTTCCTTGTCTGCTGAGGAACACAAATTTCATCTTGATGCAGTGGTGTGGTTATCAATGATGACAAATCCCAATTCTGTTCCACATCAGTTGCATTCCTTGGCCATATGGTCTCAGCTGACTACCTCCAACCAATGGACTCTCATGTCAAAACCATTCTTGCACTGCCTCTTCCTGAGGATTATGCGCAACTCCGGTGCTTTCTGGGTATGGTAAACTTTTATCGATGCCATATCCCCTGGGCTGCCTCTGTCCAGTCATCCCTTATCGACGCCTTCTCCAGTAAAAATATCACGGGGAAGTGAAAGGTGGACTGGATTCAGCCCATGCTTGATGCATTCGACAATCTGAAATCAGCCATCGCAAAAGCAGTCACTCTCGCCCATCCCGACCCTAAGGCTCATATTTCTATCACAACCAACACTAGTGAGTCAGCTGTGGGTGCTGTCTTACAACAGCACACTGCGGACTCCATGCAGCTGCTCAGTTTCTTTTCAAAAAATCTAACCAGGAGTCAGTGTAAATGGTCGACCTTCGACCACAGGCTTCTCACAACTTATGAGGCAATCAAACACTTCAGGAGCGATGTGGAGGAGCGTCCTTTCACTATCTACTCGGAGCATAAACCCCTCATTGACACAATACGCAACCCTGCGAAGGATCTACCGCCGCGCCACTTCCGACACGTGGGCTTTATTTGCCAACTTTGTTCAGACGCTTGTTATATCTGCGGTGTGGAAAATGTTGTAGCTGATTATCTCTTATCTCGGTGATCTCACTCTTGAACTTAGGTGAACTGGTGCGACTTCAGACTGAAGACGCGGACACCCAACGACAGGTTTCAGATGACGAGTCTTCACTCACCATTAAACCTCTTACCCTGGAATGGTCATTGACCCCTGTCCCCTGCGACATTTCTACTGGCTTCCACTGCCCCTTGGTGCCATCTGCCCTTCGGCGTGGGATTTTCGACACTTTACACAATCTGGTCCACCCCAGGATGTGGGCAACGATAAGACTAGTGACTGAACGTTTCGTCTGGCCATGTGTGTGGCATGATTGCCACTCCTGGACACGTGCAAGTGTTCCTTGTCAATGTAGTAAAGTGGCAGACACATGCACCCTCCTTTAGGACAGTTTGACGTCCCCAAGGGCCGCCTGCGGCACGTGCACATTGACGTAGTCAGTCCTCTTTCCCCTTCCGAGGGGTACAAATACATTTTGTCTATGATCGACCACGTAACCTGTTGGGTTGAAGCAGTTCCTCTAGTCGACATTATGGTAGAGACTATAGCCTGCATTTTCTTATCAGCATGAGTGGCAAGATTTAGCTGTCCCCTTTCACTTACTACAGACCAGGGACGACAATTTGAGTCCTCGTTTTTCGTTCAACTGTGCGAGCTGTGCAGAGTAGCGAAATTCCACATGACTGCCTATTAGCCGCGATGGTACAAAACTCTTAAAACTGCACTCATGTGCCACAGTCTGCTTTAGTCTGAGGCACTTCTTTGGGTCTTATTCAGCATCTGCTCCGCCCACAAGGAAGACCTGAACCTCTCATCCTGCCAGCCAAATTTGTCGAGGACACCCCACCGACTGTCACAATCGACCTTCCAGCCCTTGTAGAACTAGTGCTTGTGCACATCGCCCACCCTCACCCATCCCTACCATGCACTCACTACATGCCACCAGTGTTTGTGCCGTGGAGTTAATACTTTCGTGACACTACTCAATGGATGACCGAATACGGTTTCAGTGCACTGGTAAAAACCTGCGTGGTCCATATCTGAGTCACATTCCAATGCCCCCAGCTGGCCTGCCTTTGCCGGCGCCTTGCCCGCTGATGCCGCAGATGCAGCCTCCAATGACTCCTCACCGCCTGCGCAGCTGTCCGATGCGGCTTCTGAGGCGTCCACTTCACACACCGGATGCCGCCTTCACCCACCACACTGGCATAAGGATTTTGTGTTGATGTGAGCTAGCTTCGTCCCCATGCTCTGCACTGCTGGGGGAAGGGGGGGGGGGAGGTGCTGTGGCACCTCTGGCATGGAGCACCATGTCTTTGAACCGATGTGCTTTGCCTTTACTTTATTTCACTTTGCCTATGTCACGCTGCACACCGTGTTCGACAGCTTCTCTTGTATTTGCTTTGTTCAGTGGTAAAATAAATGTTCAGTCGACTGTAAAAGTGTGTTATTATGGTTCTATGCCATGTAATACCCACATGTGCAACCACTATCCAATAATCAATCAGTCTGTATGTTGTCATCTGTCTCCACCTTATTACACTCCACTGTAGGTTGTACTATTTTTCAATGACACTTTTCTTTTTTAGTTTACAACCATGGACTGTTACCATGTAAAGAATATTTATTTAGAAAAAGGTAAACACAAATACATCTGCCTTTACAAAGTGAATACATTCATGGCACGGAACTAACTGACTGACTGTTGTGCAGTAAAAACATAAAACTCATTGTGAGGCAGGATTCCTTATTGACACAATCAATACTATCAATATACATGTACTACATTGCAACAAATACACATATTGCACTATCGGTATTCAACAGCACCTGCCCCTGGGGTGAATAATTGAGGTTCTCAGTTAGATGGCTAGTTAGCTACTTATTTACAAGGATCATTTGAACAATTCTTTTATTGAAACAGTGTGGATACAAATATATGATTAGTGTTACCAGTAATGATCACATTATCATTTTATTTCTATTGATGCAACTACACTTAAAAACAAATTTCATATATCTATATATATTTACTGGCTATCAGTGTTTAAATAGAAATTTGTCAATGGAATAAGATAGGAGTTGTCCTGGAGAAATTAGATTTCAAACTTGCATTGCTACTTGTCGCACCTTTAATGTTATTTGGCAAATCAAAAATTTTATTGCTCCATATATATCTGTGTGTGTGTGTGTGTGTGTGTGTGTGTGTGCGCGCGCGCGCGCACGTGCGCATGGGAAGGAGGGTTATTTTCAGAGACCCACTTTGGATAATATCATTTACTAACTCAGATTTATTATAACACTAGTATTGTCTGCAAAAACTGAAAACCAGATATTGATGAACATAGGTCAAGCTGCTCATATCAGCACTACTATAACTATGTGAACAGCCACTGGCTCTCCTTCCGATGATTTGCCCTTGTAGATGATGTTTACATGTATGCCACTACCCTATCTGGATCTACCACTCACATGCAGCAGATGCTGAAAGGAGACCACAGAAATGATTGTTCAGAAAAGCTTACTGAACTCTTCATAGCCAAGGGCTGTTTTTGAGCTGTGGGAATTTGTCCAGGACTGGGTGGACCACAGCCCACTGATGCATCTGTTCACAAGTTATCTGGAACACCTAGGAGACAGTCATTTTCCTTGGTGGAATGTTGAGCGTAGTTCTGCAATTAAGGACAGGAGGGTGGCTATTCAAAGTTTCAGTCAATACCCTTTGTATCAGAATCTGGCAGCCTTTTGGTTGGTGAGAAGTATGATTAGAAAGAATAAGAAGATGCCATGGCAAGAATTTGTGACATCAGTAGAGCCATATCTGCATGTAATTATGGGAAGCTACTAGCAGTATTTCCATATGGCACTCATGAGCACAAACAGCAGCTGTACGAGAGCAGGGATGCCTCCTAACAACACCAGGAGGCGTCGCCCGGACAATGCCATAATTTTATATATACATTATGTTTGATTGTAGCCCGGATTCAGCATTCTGTCACTACTCATTGACACAGGAGAGGCTTGGTTGGGATTTCTGTGTCATCAGCATGGAGGAATACAACCAGTCTTTCTTTCTTTGGAAGTTGGAGTCTGAACTGTCAGCAGTTCATTATACAGCGCTCAATCATCACCTGATAAATACAGCACTGTAAAGCAGTTTACTCAGAAGTCATAGGAGGTCATCCCTCATACTTTTAATGGAAATATGGATGACAGGAGTATTTCCTAACTTGTAGGATTGTACTAACCCCAGCAGGCATTTAGTGCCACTCTCACTAACAACATAGGAAGGTCATTGGAGCATAAGGTCAACTGGTGCCTCATGTGGGTTCTCAAAAAAATGTCTCTGAGCACTATGGGACTTAACTTCTGAGGTCATCAGTCCCCTAGAACTTAGAACTACTTAAACCTAACTAACCTAAGGACATCACACACACCCATGCCCGAGGCAGGATTCAAACCTGCGACAATAGCGGTCAAGCGGTTCCAGACTGTAGCGCCTAGAACCGCTCGGCCACCCCGGCCAGCGTCGGTTCTCAAAACTAGATCATTACAAAGTCACTTCCAGTGGAAGTTCAGGAAGTATCATATCACAACCAGTAACTAGATATTGCTAGAAGCAGAAATTCAGTACCTTACATCTATAAGCAACATCTTGTTTGTGCATTATTTAATGTAGAAAAGATGTGCAATACTACCTGGAGGCATAATCTTTTGTTGCAGCCTGACAAGTGGGGGTTCCATGAATGTCTCCCTACTTGCCTACAGCCATGCCTATCAGAAAGGTATTTTAGGTACAGTGTCAGGAATGTCCTGTCTGAACATTTTGTGCAGCAGAACGGCAACCCTCTGGAAAGTGTTTGAAGTGTAACGGCATTCGTCATCCCAATAAACAGTATTACATTCATGGTAAGGATTCCAACCGCTGCTTATCATTGGTGGAAAGCTTTGTCTTCTGGGCATCCTGCAATACTGAGAGAATTACTAGACAAACATATTTGATATTCACACAGCTGGAGGAATAGCCAAACAACACAGGTTTGAAGTTGTCTTTGGAGAAAGCTGTTTGTGTTGATTTTGATCACTCCTTAGCTATTTTTAATTTACCTGTTTTAAAATTCTCACATTCTGGCCCTCAATTTTTGTGGTAGACTAGCATGTCTGCCACACCTTAAGGATGTGAAATTAAGATGCCAAGATGCCTCAGGGCTTTAAATATTGTAAAATGCTTCAGTTGTGTTTGTTCCAATTTTGGAAAGACTTTGTGTGGCCTTTGCTTGAATACAGATGCCAGATTTATGGATCAGCAAATCCTTCCTACCTTAAAATGCTGGATGTGGTTTACACAGGGGTATTAGGCCATCAACTGGAGCTTATCAAATAAGTCCAGTTTCTAGCTTGTGTGAAGAGGCTGGTAAGCCTCCTGTGCCTATTTGGCAAGTTCTCCTCATGGTACACCAAGCATACTGGGCTCTGTTCCAAAATAGCCAGCATCCATCTCTGTTGCCCAACCATGGCTTGAACATCTGTCCTATAACTGTATGCAGGCAACTAGCGTACTTGGGGGATCCATGTGAGGGAGAGCCCTGAGATATTGCAAGTGAATAAGATTAACTTAAAGTCAGGAGTGGAGTAGGGCATCTCACTGATTACTAAAGAGGTCTTGTTTAATTTTTGAACTGAGTGGATGCAGGAAGAATTATAACCCAGATTATATTTTTAAAACTAAATTTTATGAGATATTAAATTACCACTTGGATTTTATTGGGTTTTACATTGATGGGTCCAAGCAGGGGAGACTTTATTAGCTGCTCTATGATGTTGCCCAAATAAGTTCTTAAAATAGTGCTCCAAGAGCAGTTTTTAGTTTATTATGCAGAATCAGTTGGTATCCTGAGGATATAGATGCATGTGAGATGACATTGTGGCAAAAAATTTATCTGCTCTGATTTCCAAAGTGTCCTCCTTGCTACTGGCCCGATGTAGCCAGCAGATAGGACAGTGTAACATATCCAAAATGCTCTTCTCCTATTGCAAAGGCAGAAAAAGGGTTCCAGGGCACAAATGTATCCAGAGAAATGAACTTACTAATGTGGCTGGCAAGGCGGCTTGCTCCCTTAAACATCCTCCTCGTTGTTCTGTGCCCCTTAGGGCACTCTCCACATATGTTATCAGGAAGACTGTTTTGATGGGAGGCTCAGGGACTGGAAATGAGGAGCAACAAGTAAGCTGCAGTCAGTTCCTTATGACCTCCGTGAGCTGAGGAATTAGCACTTACTAGAAAGAGAGGGATGTTGCCCATCTAAACACATTTATTGATGCAGCATATTATGTGTGTGTTTTATATGACTCCCTGAGTGTAGACCTAAGTCTTCCACAGAGTCTGCCATTCATTTTAAATGTCAGTGAGGTAAGTATGCTTTGTGTTTTTAAGGTTTTGTGTTTCCATCAGGGCTCCATCATGAAATATTGATGTGAGCTCATCCATTACTTATAAGTAGATGCCTAGTCAGAGTAATCTAGTCCTTTTTGAATTTATCTGTACTGGTCTTTTATATTTGACTATCTACATTTTATGAGCATTCTCCCATGAATCTTTCAGTGTCAGTGTTGTATTTTAAATTTGGTTTTAAGATCATTTTTAAATAGGTTTTCACCACCTTTCCACCTTTTTATTTCATGCAAGAATGCTGATTACCATGATGTTTAGCACCATAGAACATTAAAACATTGACTGCTACATGCATTGTGATGGATATCTTGCCACTAGGTCAGGCCACTGTGTGATGCATGCTGCTCTGCTGTAGCCACCAGCAGTTTCATAGCTGTCAATGTGTTAATTACTAACACTAAATAGAGGTAATGTTGGAGTAGCCATGTACCACAGTGTAAGACCAGTGGTTGTAAAAAATTTCTAAGCAAGAGGGACTGGAGACCAAATGTCATGCCTTGTCAATCACACTCATTTTCCAACTCAATACAAACAGATACTTTCACTTAATGCAGGTCCATCTCAACCAATTCCCAAGTCAACATTGTAAATGGAAATGAATGCAATGGAAATTTGAAGTCAACTACCCTGTGAAAGGTCATTGTTCACAGCACCACAAAGTTTCATGTCATTGGTGATCCAAATAGCAAATAAACTGGAAAGCAGCTGAATGGCGGATTGTTGTGTGGTAAGACAAATTGCAATTCAGCCTCTTTTTCAGATGTTGAAAGACATTGAATGCACTGACAGCCCAAAGAGGGGTATAACCCAGAGCATGTGGTTCAGGCTGAAGGTGGTTCTGCAATGTCTTGTGGGTGTTTTCATACCATCGCTAGTGCCCACTCATTCAGGTTACTGTGAATGTAAATCAGGATGTTTATTTATCATTCTTGCTGTCAGATCGTTGTCTTTTCTTCTACATCTTCATGGTGAGTATGCCTGTCTTTCATTGTTAGAGGGCTGCCTACATTCTTAGTTTGACAAACACTCAGGCACAATACAACACATTGACCAGCCTGCTAAATAATCCACTCTTAATCCCACAGACAATGCCTGGGACTCTTTGGAACCGCAAGTAAAAATCAACATTTCTGCAATCTGTTAGTTCTGTGAAATGTAATCAATGAGTGGTTTCAGTTGGATATGGCATGCTTGAAGAAACTTGTGGACACACTTACATGCCAAACTGAGGCCTTTGTATCATAGTACTAGAGTAATGTCTCCTCTGGGGGAACTGAAATAAAATCATTATTTTGAAAAAGCTTGTTTTCTCACTTGTAATATCCAGCTTATGTTTACCTCTTACTGCACAGTCAGCAATTACACAAATGTACTCCCATTGGACTAATGTCAACATTTAGAATAAAATAGATTCCCAAGAATGATGAGCATTTTTACCCATTGTATTAACATAATTGCACTCTCCACTTCTTATCACAATGACTGCTGTGTGTACAATGACAGCCACAGCAAAACTGCACACCTGACACCGTGTGCCAGGCCTGGCAGCGATACATTCATGACTGTGTGTGACAGTCAATGCATTAATATCAATACAACTTGTGGAACTGATTAATAACTTAAGCCTTTAATTAATGTTGGAAATTGTTGGGATTCACAGTTGCTTCTCTTATATTTACGAGCAGCTAAAAGAGTTTTCAACTTGGGCAAAGAACTGATTTTACACTCTAGACAGAGATACACCTACAGGGAAATTATTTTTATCACACAAATTGTAGTTTTTTTTACCACAGTTTGCACCAAACAGATTTTTAAACAATTGAAAATATCATTAAATAGTAAATAAGTGTTTTGTTTCAGAATTAAAAGGGCTGTTCAATAAGTCTATAAGATGTTCAGTCATGTATTATCCCAGAATATCATTTAAAAAATCAAAGGGGTAGTGAAAGTATCAAAAATGGGGTAACTATTGTTTCTGCAGTCAACCTAAATCACTATACCATCATTTTATCATTGTAGTGATCCATTTTAGTCTCGTCCACATGAGCATCAAGAAATTTTACACTACATCTTTTATTAAGCACATGAATCTCAATGTTTATTTTCTAGTGTCTGCCATCAATATTATTTGTCTGAAATTGCACAAATTAATTATTATGATATTGAGAATGAAAAAGAAATTTGAACTGCTCCACACAGCAACTGTTTGTAATGTTGCCAGCAACACAGTCAAATGATATCCAACTAGCAGGCTATACCAAATGAAGGTTTTGAGGTACAAATTATACTGTTCACTGTGAGCCAATGATAGTGTCTGACCAACTGTTACGTTCTCTGTTTACCAACTGATTCCCCTTTCTCGTCTTATGAAATGCATGGTTCTGGCTGGGAAATTTCTTGCGGCACTGTAAGCAAGAACTGTTGACCCAGGTTAGAGGAGGAGGAATACAAATAGTCTGCTCTGTTACAAGTCAATATGCTTCATTCCCTTAATACCTAAGAACACTATTTCATTCGTGATTTGGTCTAATCACCATTGAAGCTCTAAACTCCCTTGTCACAGATATCCTAAAATGTTTAATCTATTCTTTGCCTGAGCTCTGGTCCCAGGTCTAAGTAAAGCATTTCATTATGTGTCACATGATATCTTCATTTTTTAAATTTGAATACCATGATTTCAAGGACAACAAATTGTCCTTAACCAAATCATATCTATTAGACATTGCTGTGGTTTATAATTGCACATAAAATGCTCTATCAATTTGCATAGGAGTTCTAGGAATTTCTGACGTAGCCTCTTTCTTTTTCAAATTGACACTGCAGTACCATGAAAGAGGTATCCAACAAACACCAAATCAGCATGAAGTGTACTATGTGCATTATTTCAGCACACCAACACAAAGTAGGTAGGATAATATCATCACCATTTGTACACAAAAAAGATGACAGAGCAGGTTTCTCAACCAGGAATCACATTTGAATGTTATCTGTTCATGAGAAATCATGTTATACAGGAGGAGGATTAGGGTCTGCTGAGACTGCAGTTCTTTTTTTCCATCTTCTCCCCCCCCCCCCCCCTTTTTATTATTATTTTTTTTTTTATACAGAATATTGCTGCTTGCATGGTTGGGATCCCATGACTCAAGCAGTTATGGAAACGATGGTCTGGAGTTGGAGTGAGAGTCTTGTTCAATGCCAAATAGGATCTCAGTGGCCCAACACAACCAGCAAAAAAGGGAAGGTAAGAATTTTAACACCCCATGAACAACAAGTTCATTAGACACACAGCAAAATTCGAATTTGGGAAGGATGTGGAAGGAAAACAGCCATTCCCTTTCAAAGGAAATGTCCCAGCATTTGCCTTGAGAAATTTGGGGAAAAACTAAATGTGGATGGCACCACCTTGCTGAGTCATAACTAGCACCTGAGAGGACAGACATGTTGTTCACTCAGCATTGCAGGATCATACAGACATGTTATGTACCTCAACTCAGAAAACGGGCTTGTTTGCAGCAAGCCAAGTATCCAGACAGACAGTGGAATGATGTATGGAGCATCACAGCTTCAATCATGGTGACAATTTTTGCAGCTTTCCTTGACATAGCAACAGAGACAGGTGCACTGACAGTGGTGCATCCAATGATAGCGCTGTATGAAGGAATAGCATTACACTGTATTTTCAAAAGAGCCCTGTTTTTGTATACAGAAACATGTTGATTGTGTTCATGTAGGGAAGCTGTGAGGAGAATGAACATTGACAAGTTGCATTTGACTGTCATGTGGGACCAGCACCTGACATGATGGTATGGAATGCCATTGTGTACACAACACATACCCAGTAATTTAGACAGCAAGTGTTACATTTGCAATGTGTTAAACCTGGTGGCTGTGCAGTATCTTCAAGATCTTTGTGAAGTTACCTTTTAGTAAGATAATGCAAGATTGCATGATGTCTGTGCTGTTCTGATCTACCTCAATACTGAGGGTACCCTAGCTAACATGTTCTCGAGACCTCACACATGTAGGTCACCAAGAGACTGGCACACTACTGCTGTGATTCATGATTGCTGCCCTAGAGTTAAAGCAGCATCGATGACATAACTGTGTCATACACAATCAAATTATCTTGAAACCCAGCCATGTTAGAGCCACTGTTGCTGCCAGAGATGGGAGTTGCATACTAAATTTCATACTATGTATACCCCTAAATCCCATACATATTTAATCATGTATTCTTTCTACTGTATGTGGACATACATGGACATACTATACATGAACAATAAGTAAGATTGTAGTATTTTCTATCCTTTGTGGTATGCAATGCTAATCAAAAGTAGTGTATATGCCCAATTTTTCCAAGCGTTCTGCTCCATAAAGTGGTACTATATGCTGATCATACTATCCTTGCTATGCTGGATCCAAATCTAGATGGGCTGAAAAGCAAAACACTAACAATGGTGGGAGGACTCCCATTACTTCAAAAAGGCAAATTAATATCAAACAAAAGCAAAACCAAAACTATGAATTTTTTCCACAGCAGTATGAGTGAATGTTTAGGAGTGTGATTTAGTTACAGCTACAGGGAACATGCATAGACATAAATCAGATATGAAATGCACACATAACATTTGTGTACTAAGCTATTACAGCTGATCCTCCAGTTACACTAATTAAAACAATGACAGCAATCAACAGCCTCTGTCTTCCTACAATGCTCTATTTCATTCTCTTTTATCCTGAGACACACACTCCTGGTGTACAAACAGAGTTCATGTGGTAAATAAAAAGTAGTGGAGCAATTGCAGGCAGATTATTCAGTTGACACAGTTTAAAGAACCAGAGACACTGTTTGTATGTTCCTCTATTTTAATGGCTATATCCTTTTACCGAAATCTTTACCTTGCAGAAATGTTACATATCATAAGGAAACACTGAGTAGAAATAATATGGAATGCAACTGATCTTTATACATGAATATTTTGGGGTGAAAGGAAGGGATAGGAAATGGGTTGGGAAAAAGACAGGAAGGAATTAAAGACTTCCAGCCATACAGGGCATTGCATACAGGGTGGCCCAAGTTGAAAATTTGTGCCAGACCATGTATAATGAAGTATGCAAGTAATACTATAATACTTGTTATGATATGATGTACATCGAAATTGTATATAACATTAACAACAAAAGTGGTCTAGTACTGAATGTATGGAATTTTAATGTTACCTGTCACACACTGGTAGTTTGATATACCCTGTCTGACTTATAAATAGATGGGGTATGGAGCCCTAATTCAGTTGTGTTCTGGGCTGTATGATATCATACCATACTCCACGTACGTTGTGACAATGTATAATGCAGTTGTCATTGATGTGTTGTGCCATGGTTCTACTCTATATTCTGCCCATGTTTATAAGCTCACTCACTTTCACATCCCTAAACAGATATACAGGGTGGAGAAAAATTGTGTGATGAAATTTTAACCCTGGATAGCTGATGCTAGTGGGAACAAAAATTCTGATGATGTGTAGGTTGACAATGCACAATTTTTAAACTACGGAAACTTGGCGCCACATGCTCCGATTGACTGCAGGTTTGCCCTGTTGCCAGATGCTCTGGACAAGGCATGACCACGAATGCTTTGCCTGCCGGAGATCGCAATGTATCAAAGGCGGCCCGCACACTCCATGGTAGCATGCCAGCCTTCCACTCTGGGGGTCTGGGGGCGAATCCGCTGGGATACCGACACACCCATTGTAGTTTCATGATAAGACGTACTGGGAACAAACCCATCAACAGCTGTTAGTTCGCATACAGAAAATCATTTACAAATTGTATCAGCCCTGAAAAAGGCCTTTTTTGGGTCTAGTACATTGTTTACTTAAAGCAGGTGCTCGAACTGGTGACCCTCTGACACAACACAAGCTTGTTTACATTGAATGGAGTTTTGCCGAACCCTTTCAAAGATTACTGGCATTGCCCTGATGTAATTGGCAGCATGTTGAATGCAATCCATTAATTCCCCTTCATTTCTAAGTGGTTCGCATCCAGGTGGGTGAACTAGAACCTTGAAGCATGCACACAGAACGGTGGTGTGAGGTCTGATGATCACGTGGGGCCATTTCTTATGAGCACCTCTGCCACTTACCTGGCCGTCGAAGAGTTCATTTAAATATCTATGCACAGCACAACTATTATGTACGGGCAACCCATTATGCTGCAACCACATGCATAGCTGTATGTCCAGGGGAATATCTTCCAGCAGGCTGAGTAGAGTTTCTTGCAAAAATTGAAGGTAATTTGCCCTGGTAAGTCAAGGAGGTAGACAGACTGGCTCAATCAGATGGTCACCCACAATGCCTGCTCCAAATGTTGAGCAAAAATTGTTCTTGGTTTCCGTGGAATTTCGTGACATAAGGATTTCCCCTTGTCTAGTAATGAACATTTCAAGTGTTGTAAAGGCCATCCTGATGGAAGGTGCACTTGTTGGTAAAGAACAAAATGGCAGGGAAGTTGGGATCTCATGCAACACATCGCATAAACCATCAGCAAAACCCTAACCTGTGTTCATAGTCTGCCACAGGATTTAGGTCATGGGCAGGGTGTAAAACTAAATGGATGCTGGCCGTCATCCCTCAAAACCACCCAGACTGACAGATGAGTGACCCCCACGTCACATCCAACTGCTCGAGTACTAGTCGTAGGTGCTGCCTCAAAACGCTTGAGAAAAGTCTCTTCAAATGCAGCATAGTGTTTGGGGTCTTCCAGCATCACCATCATATCTCACTAATGAGTCTGTTTCACCAAGTTGTCGGGGAATTGCTGTAAACGTTTGTGGACATGGGTGTCATCTTGCTTTGGTACCATTCCTCATACAACCATCAAGCTTCATGCACATTACCGTCAGATAGTCCATAAACAAAAACCATACCTCATTGTTCTTCATACGAATACTGTGCCACCATGCTTACCATATGACTAAATCACAGGTGATGTGTGTGTGTTCTGAAGCAAAGCTTAAGTGTGAATGCCTTGGACGTGAGGTTGAGACACACAGCAAGACCTATACGACACGTGTTCATATCACGTTGGGGCAGTGATGGGGCAAGGGACATTTGTATGTGTGGACTGACAACTGCAGCACTGCCTGTAAACCGATGAGTGGCAACAGGGCAATCCCACGGCCAATCGGAGCATGTGGCGCCAAGTTTGCGTAGATTAAAAATGGTGCATTGTCAATCTACACAACATTAGTAATTTTGGGTTCTACTGGCATCAACTATCCAGGGTTAAAATTTTGTGACACAATTTTTCTCCGCTCTGTATATAACATTCCAAATTATGCATGTAATATATACTATTTTAAAATTTTCAAATAAGTTCTTACTGATGTAATATGATTATTGTATTACACATGCCTTTTTCATCATAAAAATGTATGCACTCATGTATTATGTCTCCATTCATCAGACAATGACAAACTGTTCAAACAAGATGCAGAACAATAAAGATTTTAGCAGATTTGTAAGGGTTAGACACAAAAATATCACGCTCTTACAAACTCTTAATGCAATTATAAAAAAACAATAAAAATGAATTACATATTCCAGATGCAGATATCAGTGAGTACACTGGCATTCACATGATACCCTGTAGTGGCACCAGCACATGGCTAAGTTAACCAAAAAACTGAATTCTGCTTGCTTTGCACTTAGAAATCTCTCTTATTCTGTTGGCTTGCAGATAGGATTTCAAGCATACTTCCTCCAATGGAATAATCTCCTGGGTCAAAGTAGATAAGGCAAAAAATTTTATAGCATTTTGTGGCATGCTCCAAGATGAAACACTTAATGACTGTGGTCAGAAGGAATGGGGATTCGGTCTGTGGTATTAGGTATGCTGCAGAGAAAACCAAGACATGAAACAGTTCTTCAAAGCAAGGATGACCAACACTCAGCATTACCTCCAATGATGTGGTGCAACAACTACGAAGATAGGTAGCATCTCCAACAAGCAAGGAACTGGACCACTCTTTCTGCCATCCAGGAATGTCAAAGAAATTTGTGACTAGTTACAGATAAGCTCAGCCTGAAAGTATCAGGGAATTATAATATTCCTTACAAGTGTGGAAGCTGTAACATGGGTCAGCTACACTCCTGGAAATTGAAATAAGAACACCGTGAATTCATTGTCCCAGGAAGGGGAAACTTTATTGACACATTCCTGGGGTCAGATACATCACATGATCACACTGACAGAACCACAGGCACATAGACACAGGCAACAGAGCATGCACAATGTCGGCACTAGTACAGTGTATATCCACCTTTCGCAGCAATGCAGGCTGCTATTCTCCCATGGAGACGATCGTAGAGATGCCGGATGTAGTCCTGTGGAACGGCTTGCCATGCCATTTCCACCTGGCGCCTCAGTTGGACCAGCGTTCGTGCTGGACGTGCAGACCGCGTGAGACGACGCTTCATCCAGTCCCAAACATGCTCAATGGGGGACAGATCCGGAGATCTTGCTGGCCAGGGTAGTTGACTTACACCTTCTAGAGCACGTTGGGTGACACGGGATACATGCGGACGTGCATTGTCCTGTTGGAACAGCAAGTTCCCTTGCCGGTCTAGGAATGGTAGAACGATGGGTTCGATGACGGTTTGGATGTACCGTGCACTATTCAGTGTCCCCTCGACGATCACCAGTGGTGTACGGCCAGTGTAGGAGATCGCTCCCCACACCATGATGCCGGGTGTTGGCCCTGTGTGCCTCGGTCATATGCAGTCCTGATTGTGGCGCTCACCTGCACAGCGCCAAACACGCATACGACCATCATTGGCACCAAGGCAGAAGCGATTCTCATCGCTGAAGACGACACGTCTCCATTCGTCCCTCCATTCACGCCTGTCGCGACACCACTGGAGGCGGGCTGCACGATGTTGGGGCGTGAGCGGAAGACGGCCTAACGGTGTGCGGGACCGTAGCCCAGCTTCATGGAGACGGTTGCGAATGGTCCTCGCCGATACCCCAGGAGCAACAGTGTCCCTAATTTGCTGGGAAGTGGCGGTGCAGTCCCCTACGGCACTGCGTAGGATCCTACGGTCTTGGCGTGCATCCGTGCGTCGCTGCAGTCCGGTCCCAGGTCGACGGGCACGTGCACCTTCCGCCGACCACTGGCGACAACATCGATGTACTGTGGAGACCTCACGCCCCACGTGTTGAGCAATTCGGCGGTACGTCCACCCGGCCTCCCGCATGCCCACTATACGCCCTCACTCAAAGTCCGTCAACTGCACATACGGTTCACGTCCACGCTGTCGCGGCATGCTACCAGTGTTAAAGACTGCGATGGAGCTCCGTATGCCACGGCAAACTGGCTGACACTGACGGCGGTGGTGCACAAATGCTGCGCAGCTAGCGCCATTCGACGGCCAACACCGCGGTTCCTGGTGTGTCCGCTGTGCCGTGCGTGTGATCATTGCTTGTACAGCCCTCTCGCAGTGTCCGGAGCAAGTATGGTGGGTCTGACACACCGGTGTCAATGTGTTCTTTTCTCCATTTCCAGGAGTGTATATAGACTGTTGCTGATCACTGTGCTTAACATCACTACCACCTGATGTACAGATATTTTGAAAAATCTGCAGGTGGCTGAGAACAGTCCTTTATATAAACAGGAATTCTGGCCCCATTCCAAACTACTGGGACTCAGAGAAGCAGTGGAAATTAGACTGTGATAAAAACTTCAACAGAGACCTCGACCATGAACTTAGCATTGCACGGTAGCATGCACTTGCAACAGAAAGAGCACCAAGGAAGATTTATTGTAGCTTACAGCCGAATAGAAGTGATGGCATTAAAAGCTACACTGGATAGGATGCACAAACAATTTATGGATAGAGGGTGACACCTCAGTATGCAGGTCCATGATGTAATCCAGCCAATCAGATGCCGTCCTTAGGGGAACAAAAAAGTGGGAGCCTCAGCAGCCCCTCTAGACAATGGAGGTTGTGACTGAAATCTTGCAATTTTGTCCTAATTCCATGTGGTAAGTTTGCTGAGAAATTTTTACCCAATTCACGTGTTACCATTTTCACAATTTTTGTCACAAGAAAATGTTAAAGAACACTTATACTTACTTTTAAATATAATATTTACGGAATAATGAACTGTGATGCAAGTTCAACTTTACTCCCAATTACAAAAATAATCTGTGGTCCCATGTAACTACTTCCTGCACAGAGCCTTTTAAGATGAAAATGTGCTGCATGTTTCTTGGCATTCTTCTTAGAATGAGTCAATGAGAGAATTAAAAAATAAATCAACTGTCAGATTAACAGAGGAGATACTTTATTGTTTTACTCTATAATAGGGTAATAGTCATATACCATATTACAAGTTTCTACTATACAGTATAGACTACATTGCTAAATGGTACATATATGCTGCAGCCTCACTACTAGCACCTCATCACTGTCACATCACATCTTACCACCAGCTTCATGCTGCAGCCTCACTGCTCACTGGGAGTAAACATGGTGCAGCTGTTACATAACTAGCAGAGTGCTAGCACAATCAAATAGGGCACTGGCAGAGTGACTATCAACCAACCACTTACAACTCAAATTACAAGACATACATTGTAGAATGAAACACAAACCAGCTCGATATCATTGCCTGGTCACAGTGAGCCGTGCAGCAAGCAGCGATGGTGCAGGTTAAACGGACCACAAAGATGCGGTATGTTTGACTAACCGTCACCGAGTCATGGTGGCGAGCAGTGAATGGGCAGCATTAATGCACCTACAGATATTAGCACAATTTTGTTCAAAGAATATGAATAAAACATACTCTTTACATAGGCTTCTCCATTTCTTGGTAACTGACACTTCACTGTATTATCTTGTGTGGTAAAACTTGTATAACTACAGCAGCTCCTTTCTTCTTCTCACTTCTTTCTCTGTCCTTATATATATATAAAAAAAAAAAAAAAAAAAAAAAATTCACCTGGGATGTGTGGTTAATGTAGAAGAGATATAGCATTTCTGCATTTTTCAACTTCAAACAAGATTTCTGAAACTCACCTGTACTTCTACACCTCCATCATTCACATTTTTGCACAATAAGTTATAAAAATGTCTTAAACACACATTCTGTTTCCTACTTACAACTTATAGCAGCAAACATATCTATATACTACGCAACTACAGAGCTGTCCTGAAGAATGAGCATCAGCATACATCCGAGGAGCTGTTACCCAGTGATTCTACTATCACACCGGGGAACAGTTGCCCGACCATGCACCAATGCTTCGTATCTCACTTTGATAAATTATGTATGCACATCATGTTGAATAACTTTGATGAATGTAGATGCAGCCACACATTCCTTCCAGCACATTATGAATAACATTTCATTTGAAAATAATCTTCTATATATCTCATTTTATTCTTAGATATTTTGGTGAAAATCCATTGCATTTCTGATTATACTGATTAAATGCCCATCTTCTATAGCTTTGCTTCACATTTAACAATGGAAGCTTACACTCATAATTTGTGCACTTGGTATATGTATTGGATATAATATTCAGAAGAATTAAATGATTTAAAATAAGTGAAAAAGGGGATGGTACACCAAGGAGAGAGTATTTTGCTATGTGAGTAATGCTCATAACTTTACACATGGGACATTTAAGTAATAACTTTTTTTTAGATTGAAGAATTTACTTTTTAACAGCATTCCAGAGTCCTCAAAAACAGGATATACTGACACGATATTTTTGAGGTCTGAGTGACACCTTCTGCAAAAAGATTATTCATTTGCTTTGAAAACTAACCATCAGGTTACCAGATAAACAGTACACTGTGTCAACAGTCACAACCTTCACATCTACTACATTGTGAAAAGTTGCAGTGCAAACTTCAAAACACATGATATGTCACTTCACGTTTCAAGAGCTTAAGTACATCACTCCATCTAAAAAGAGGAAGGGGTGAGGAGACAATATGACAACATAATACTCTGCTGTGTCACTTGTCAAAACAACTGTTTTGGTAATGTCCACACTAGTGGATTAGTGGGACCCCTTGCATTACTTTCTTTAGATGCAAGGTGTAATTTTATATTGCTCCCCTTCTGCAAGTACCCATCCCAACTGAGATTGCACTTCCTCGCTGTTAACTTTTTAATAGAATATACAGTTCATCACAAGTTCCCTTTTCTAAGCCTTTAAACGATTTTTCTTTTTTATACAATGAAGGGTAGGGTTTGTTCAAAACTTTTACACCTTTCTGCACATTGACATCCATACTCAAAAAGTATGAAATCTGTTTCAAACTACTGGGACTCAGTTCAGAGAAGCAGCTGAAATTAGGCTGTGATAAAAACTGCAACTGAGACCTCAGTCATGCACTTGGAAATGCATAGCAGCAAGCACTTGCTACAGAAAGAGCACCAAGGAAGGTTTATTGTAGCTTACAGCCTAATACAAGTGATTCCAGCACAAGCTACACTGGATATTGTGCACAAATAATTTATGGATAGAGGGTGACACCTCAGTGTGCAGGTACATGATGTAATCCAGCCAATCAGATTTTGTCCTTTGGGCAAAAAAAAGTGGGAGCCTCACCAGTTTCATGGCTATCAGTCATAGCCCCTGTAGACAATGGAGATAATGATTGAAAGCTAGCAAAGTTGTCCTAGTTCTTTAACAATTTTTGTGACAATAAAATTTTAAACAACACTTATGCAAACTTTTAAATCTAATATTTATGGAATAACAAGCTTTGATGCAAGTTCAACTTTACTCCCAATTAAAAAAATAATCTGTGGTCCCACGTAACTACTTTCTATGCAAAGCCTTTTAAGATAAAAACATGCTGCTTGTTTCTTGACAGTCTCCTTTGAATGAGTTAATGAGAGAATTAAAAAATAAAACAGTTGTCAGCCTAACAGAGGAGCTACTTTATTGTTTTACTCTACACCAAGGTAAGAGTCATATACCATATTACAAGCTTCTAGTGTACAGCATAGACTACATAGCTAGATAGTACATTTATGCTGCTGCCTCACTACTGTCATCTCGCCACTGGCACATCGCACCTTGCTGCTAGCCAGTAGCATTGTTGCACTTACATTGCAGCCTCGCTGCTTGCCAGGAGTAATTATGGTGCACGAGTTCATATAGCTTGCAGAGTGCTAGCAGAGTCAAATATGGCACTGGTGGAGTGACTCTGAGGTAGCCGATCACAACTCAAGTTTCAGGACATACGGTGATGTGCGCAGCATGAAACACAAACCAGCTTTATATGATTGCCTGGCGAGAATTGTAGCAAAAAGTGCAGTGATCAGTGATGTTTCAGGTTAAATGGACCACTAAGATGCAGTGTGTTTGATTAATCATCACTCAGCCATGCCCGTGAGCAGTGAACTGGCAGCATACATGCACCCATAGATATTAGCACAATTTTATTCAAAGATGATGAATAAAACTGGCTCTTTATATAGGCTTCTCCAAGTAGCTCATGGATGAAACTCATTTAAGTACATAAGCCCCTTTCTTGTCCCCACTTCTTTCTCTGCCTTTATAAAAAAATTTCACCTTGGATGTTTGCCTGACGTAGAAGAGAGATTGCATTCTGGAATTTTCAACTTCAAACATGATTGCTGCAACCCACCTGCACTTGTAAACATCATCACTTGCATTTTTTCAAATAATAGAAATGGCCCAAATACACATTCTGTTTCCTACATACAACTTACAACAGCAAACAGATGTATCCACTCGACTGCAGAGTCGTCTCGAAGAAAGAGCACTAGCATACGGTCGAGGATCTGTTACCTACTGATTCTATTATTGCAGTGAGGTACGGATACCCGACCACACACTAATGCCACATATTTCACTTTGGCAGATTATATCTTCACATTGTGTTGAATAAGTCAAGATAACTATAGATTCAACCACACATTCCTTCTAAAATATTGTGAACAATACTTCATTTGAAAATTGCTATTTGTATATTCAATTTTATTCTTAAATATTAACAATTGGATTGCTGAAATTGCTGCTATCTCGTTCAAAACATTCAGCTGCACTACTTGATGGCTATGAGGGCTGCTGCAATACACCTTAGGCTTGAGGGCTCCCCACACAAAATAGTCACACACTAACAGATCAGGTGACCTGGGTGGCCAACTAGACCATGACCAGACTGACCTCAGCTAATAAATATGTCAGGAGTGAAGATTGTGTAAATGCACTCCAGGGTTTGGTCAGTAGTATAGCAGTTGTTCCATCCTGTTGGAAGTAACTGTAGGTCTTTTCCTCCTCCGTTAATGCTGCCACAAATGATTTCAAAATGTTCAGGCCACTTTTATTTGCCCAACACTGTAGAATTGTCAGTTTATCACAAGTTCCTTTACCTAGGCCTTTAGTTAAATTGTCTTTTTTATACAAAGAAGGATTGGGTTTTTCAAAATTTTTACACCTTTCAATACATCTACATGCATACTCCACAAGTATGAGCATAAGAATAAACATCTGGCGTCAGTATTATAGGTAACTTTCTCACACATATCCCACAGAGCAAAAATGACTACCTGTAAATTTCTGTTTGTGTCCAATTTCTCTAAGGTTACCACTAAGATAGTTACTATCACACAAAAGTGTGTGTATGAAATTTTTGTTTTAAACCATAGTTCTCAGAGTCTCAATTTGTCTCAAAGCGCTTTGTGTTGTTTACTACCAACACAATTTATGAATGAAGTACTGATACAAAAGTGTAAGTACTAAAAGTATTCTGATGAGGTTATTGAAATGATAAAAGACACACTAAAAGACACACTAAAACAACCACCTTTAACACCACTGTAACAGAAATTAATCACAACCCATGATCTGTATGTTATCAGCAGTGGGTTACACCAGTAACCCATCCAACAGCAATCCACTGATGTAAGCTCTGCATTATCAATCTCAACAAATTGCTTCAGCATGGGCAGATCAAAATATTTTAAGAGTAGCACAAGCTTGACAGTAGTGCAATGGTTTTTCAGTGATGTCTATATATTTTCATTATAAACCCCTATAAAAACATCGTGCAGAGTTGCTAATTTTGTTATTTCTCCAAAGAATGTAGACATAGTATTCTACATTGTGTTGCTTAGCAGTCATTTCATCAAAGAGCTCTGTAACAAAGCTGCTATAATCTATGCTGAGAAGGCACAGCTTTCAACATTATAAAGACACTGGAGCCATCAAAACGTCACAAACTCTGATGTGATTTAGCTGAAGAAATGTCCAAGATAGGTGTCTAAGTTTCATACAGGGATTCACCCACACTGCACACTTTTGAGGCAGTCTTTGCTGCAGCAGCTCTCAAGGATCTTCATCACATAGCAGGTTGTGCTCAATTTTTTGATGAGGTAGTTAATATTATTTCCCCATCAGGCATTATCCTGGATCCATATTCTAAGAAACTCTTTCATGTCAATTCTGTTTACAGCTTTGTTAGATAACTGGACATTTATAGTTTGTGGGATATTTTTCTTGGCATTATAGTTGTTGAGTGCTACAGTTTTTACTTCATTTATGATTAGATTATTGCATGTAAGCCATTCTGCTATGCTGTGCTATGTTTTCTTGTAGTTAGTTGTCTGTTTTTGCACTGATTAGACAGCTTGCATCATCAGCAAACTGATAAGCATTTTGCCACTGTATGTTTTTGTAGGTCATTTACATACAGGAGGAAGAGCACTGGTCCCAGTACTGGTTCTTGGGGAACACCATATGTCCTCTCTTGGTATTATGTGTGATGGATTATAATTTTGTTGCACTCAGTTTGTTGTATTTGCACAGTTTGTGTATGTCCACAATGGTATGACCTGCACAAGTTATTAAGTGCACATCTGATTCCTAGTTGATTTAATTTCTGTAACAGTGCCACATGCTCTCTACAATATCAAATGCCTTCAAAAAGTCAAGACATTATACCAGTAATGTATTTTCTATTGTCCACTTTCTGGTAAATTACACTCAGAAATTCAGAGGTAGCAGTATTGGCTGAGCATTTCTTCCTAATCCTGTGTGATGCTATGGAATAATTCTGTATTTTTGCATAAAGCTGGTAAGCCTTTTGTGGAAGATGTCTCTAAAATTTTTAAGAATCCAGACAATAGGGCAACTGCCTTGTAATTGCAAACTTCTTCTGCATTTCCTTTTTATTGTAAGACGATATCAAAAATGTTCCATTTGAGGGCATTGCTGCAGTATATATACAACATGGTATGACTCAGGTTCGGGTGCATAAGCACCAACAGTCAGCCATTCATGTCTTCCAGATGTGTGTGTTAAATGCAGAAATGTAAGCTATGGTGTTGTTATTACCAAAAGCATCCAAACAGGACCAATGTATCCTTGGCTGCAAAAGGACAAACACCAGTAGACGTCCACTGGAGAAGGAAGAAAGTGTATGGGGCAGCATGTCTGTCAAAAACCACAATTTGGAATGGTGCACCAAGGGGGGTACTGCTGCTTCGTGATAGTACACACCCCCATATCATGAATGTCTTAACACATAAATTACACTAGCTCAAGTGGTAAACATTCTAGCAGCCACCCTATAGTTGTGATCTCTCTCCATGCGATTATCATGCCTTTGGTCCCTTAAAAATGGCATTGAAAGGGTGACAATTCCTATTGGAAGAGGACATACAGCAGCAAATTATGATCTTCTTCAAGAAGCAGGGCATATGTGTTACCAAATGAATATTTTCAACCAGGTGCATCTGTGGGATGACTACCTCAATGCTCATGGTAATTTTGCCTGATTGGGATATTGGATCTGGTCCGTACAGACTTTGAATGGAAACTTTCTGATCACCCTTATATACAGGTCTCAAATTCACAATTTTTAACCAAGAGAAGAATGTTCCTGATGCCAGTTAACTATTGTATTAATGTGTCAATGGTTTTACAATGAGTTTGCTACACCTTTTTATTATTTCTTCAGCTATACCATCTACTGCTGAAGATTGTGTAATTTTTATCTTTATACCTTTTAAACCTCTTCATAAGAAATGTGACAAGGAAGACTTACACAGTTATCCACATAATTTCCTTACTGACATCTTTTTTAAAAGTATCTGAGGATGTAATATGCTCAAGAGTAGCCTCACATTTAAGTAGAAACAATTTACTTAGCATCTCACAGTTTGGATTCCAGAAGGGACTGCTATTTATACATTCACTCATCAAATAGTAGAAGCAAAAAATAATTAAGTATCACCAGTTGGTTTTTTTTTGTGATTTTCCAAGGCATCTTATTGTGTTGAGCATGTTACTCTCTTAGAAAAACTAGTGTTATATTACATCCCATTAAAGAAAAAGCAACAGAAGAGATTTTAAATGTTGTTTTCAAAAGAATTATTAAGTGGTTCTCAGAAAATGGACTCTCCCTAAATTTTTAAAAAGCATGCTATATTCAATTCTATACAAAAAATATAATCATACTAACAGTTGATGTAGTACATCAACAGGAGTTAGTAGATAGAGCAGAATGCTACAAATTTTTGGGTGTATTTACAGATGAAAACTTTAAATGGAAGAAGCATATTACGGAGCCTCTCAAACAATCAAGTTCAACTAGTTTCACTCTTTGTATAATTGCTAATTAACATCCTGACACATTCTGTATATGTCCACTCAATAATGTCCTGCACATTAATTTTTCTGTGTAATTCTCACCACTGGGAATGAAAGCACTGATTGCACAAAAGCAAGCACTAAGAATAATATGCGGTGTTCATCACCCATCAACATAATGCAGGTACCTCTCCACCACCACAAGACATATATGTGACAATGAAATTCATAATCAATAATCCTTCTAGATGATGTTGCCTTTTCTAAGTGTACCTGCATGAGTAGGAACAAAAAAAAGTGTTCATTACTGTTAATACTCATCATGCCTACAAATTTCATAAACTGACTCATTCCACATCACTTCAATAAAAGAATAATTCAAATGATCTATGAAACATAAACTAACTATCTAACTAACCAACAAATGTGCATGAATTCAGATCATCCCATGTTGAGCAATTTGCTACATTCCTTCACGAATTTACTGAACTGATCCTGCATCTCCGTACAAATCCAGTATCTACTAATGTTGGATCCAACATTTCATTCAAATCTATTTTCAATTTTTGTCTGTCTCATTGAGCTTTCTCTTTCAATCTGCATTCAGTTCATATTTAGTATCATCTAGCTGTTATTATCATAGAATTTTTTGTTCAAATTTTGTTCATGGTCATCAAGTCATTTGTTTGTATCATTAGTTTCTTTTTCAAACCTGTCTTCATTTTTTGTAAAAATGGTGTTCATATAGCCTCCCTTCCTACATTATTAATAAAATTGTTATTTATTACTGCCTCACATAAATCAATGAGCACATTCAATGGTTTGTTTCCCGTGGGGAGGAACCTAATCTAAAAAAAAAACCACGTGCAGCCAGAAGTACTATGCTACCCATGCAGCTGCTTCCTGTGTGTAGTGCACCCCTGATCTATTGAGGGGCGTCCTACAACCTTCCATCCCATAGCGTAGGTTGAACAATCTACAACCATTTTTGTCACAGAGTCGATGTAGCCTCTGGTTTAGATTCTCCACTTGACTGCAAACCAGAGGTCCCCGGTCCACCCTGGGTACAGAGTAAGTGAAGAGACTCATTCATGGGTAAAATAGGTGGTAGACTACAGTTTATTAGTAGAATACTGGGAAAATGCAATCAGTCTGCAAAGAAGAATACTTACAATCCGCTTGAGGGACCCATTCTGAAATACTGCTCAACTGTGTGGGGCCCATAACAAATAGGGTTAATGGGGGATACTGAGTGAATACAGAGATGGGCACCACAAGTGGTGACAGGTTTGTATGGCCCCTGGTAGATTGTCACAGAGATGCTGAAAAAACCGAAACGGCACACTCTTTAAGATAAATGTAAACTATCCCAAGAAAGTGTACTAACAGAGTTTTGAGAACTAGCTCTAAATGGTTACTCTTGGAACAGACTACAGCACCCTACCTATTGCTCATATAGGGATTCTGGGGACAAGATTAGATTGATTACAGCACACACAGAGGCATTTAAACAGTCACTCTTCCAGCACTTCATGCTTGAATGGAATGAAGAAACCATAGTAAATTGTACAATGAGACATACTCTTTGACATGCAGTTCACAGTGACTTGCAGAATATAGCTGCTGATGTAGAACTGTCATGTGAATTGGGAATTGAGTACCAGATATGGTAATATGATCATCAACCAGAACTGACACTTCATACTGATAGAATGTATACTAAGCTCACACAGTCTGCTTTGCCAGAGAGTTCTCCTATTAATACATAAACAGAAGGTGTTAGTTAATTATAACATTCCATAAGTAAGTCCCAGGTTGTTCCAAAAGTTACAAATCTTAAAACAGTAAATAACAGCACAAGTCACGAATCAGAATGGTGATCCAGACAGGTACAACTGCTACATCATGGTGAACAATGTACAGCACAAGGCAAAATTTCTGAAACTGAAAGGATGACATGTCTAGTAGACATCCATTTTGAATGTCGACTGCTGTCAATCACTTTGTATATATACTGACGTGACAAAAGTCATGGGACAGGGATACACACATATATAGACGGCGGTAGTATGGCATACGCAAAATATAAAAGGACAGTGCTTTGGCAGACCTGTCATTTGTACTCGGGCAATTCATGTGACAAGGTTTCTGACGTTATTATGGCTGCATGATGGAAACCAACACACACTGAATGTGGAATGGTAGTTGGAGCTAGAGGTATTGGACATGCCATTTTGGAAATCATTGGGAATTCAATTTTCCAAGACCTACAGTCCCAAGAATGTGCCAAGAATAGCAAATTTCAGGCACCATCTCTCACCATGGACAATGCAGTGGCCAACAGCATTCATTTAATGACCAAGAGTAATAGTGTTTGCAAATAGTTGTCAGTGCTAATAGACAAGCAACACCATGTGAAATGAACACAGAAATCAATGTCAGACATACAATGAACACATCCATTAGGATAGGGAGCAGAATTTGGTGTTAATGGTCTATATCAGCAGATGAGCAAGAGTGTCTTTGCTAACAGCACATCACCTGCAGTGCCTCTCCTAGTCTTGTGATCATATCAGTTGGACCCTATATGACTGGAAAACCATAGCCTGGTCAGATGATTCACAATTTCAGTTGGTAATAGCTGATGATAGCGTTCACCTGTGACACAGACCCCCTGAAGTTAGTGGTGGCTCCTTAATGGCATGGGCTGCATTTATATGGAATGGACTGGGTTGTCTGGTCCAAGTGAACTGATCATTGACTGAAAATGATTATGTTCAGCAAAATTGGAGACCATTTGCAGCCATTTTTATGGATGACAATGTGCCATGTTACCAGGCCACAATTGTTCATGATTGGTTTGAAGAATATTCTTGACAATTGGAGGGAATGGTTTTGCCAATCAATCAAATCAAATCAAATCAAACATTTGCAGGACTTAATTGAAAGGTCATAATCCTGCAACAGTAACACTTTCACAATTATGTAGAGCTATAGACACAGCATGGCTCAATATTTTGACAGGGAACTTCCAACAACTTGTTGAGTCCGTACTCTATCGAGTTGCTGCTCTGCACTGCACTGAGCCAGCACGATATTCAAAGGTATCCCATGACTTTTGGCACCTCAGTGTACATATTTCAGCATAATTTTGTGAATTTAAAAGATATACCAAAATGTAAATATGGAAATTTGTCTGTTGTTTGTGGTTCATAGGAACAAAATGATTGTGGTTCTAAGAATAACATTTTAAATATCTGTCATCCTAGTATGTAACTTTGTTGGCCATGTAGTTTTCTTTTTCTGTAAGCAAGTTCTGAAGTAAAAAAAATACCTAAAGGAAAAGAAATTTTTCATCTCTGTATAATCATTTTCCAGTATAGCTTAAAGTTTCTTTTCTTGCTGTTCTTCCTTAGAATAGTTTAAAGAGACTATTTGCTTTAATTTCAAGTGAATTAAAGTTGAATCAAGGTTCTGTTGTCAATTACTTGTTTTAACAAATACACCACTTTTTATCAAGGTACTCAATTGTGTTATAATAAATATATTTCCAAGTGTCTTTTCTTTCATTAAATGGTAATCCTATTTCTGTATTATTATGTCTGTCAATTTGGATGGGTTCAAGTTCTTCTTTAAAATGATAATAGATCATGAAACATTTACAAAATTTATTCAAAATTGTGCCATTACTAAGGAACTTTGCAGTCTTGCCTATGGATGTTATCTTTCACAGTATTTAATACGATGTGGATATCATTTGTCCAGAAAGATATGGAAGTTGCCAGTAATCAAGACCTGACAATCTAGCAATAAATCAAAGCTGATTTATTGCAAGATTCACCATTAAGATTAGAATTTGACAATCATTATTTGTCATCCTGGTTCTGATGCTGCTGTTAATGTGAGTGCATTCTTATCTGTGATTACTGAGGCCAACATGTAATATCCATGTAAATGCATGTGCCTTCACTACGATTAGAAATACCAACTGAGATATGATTAAATACGCCATTTAAGGTTATTTCATTCTTAGTTCTTTCAAAGACATGCATATAATGGCACACATCAAATAAATAATATCTCTTTCATTTATTGTGTACTTCCAATAGCCAACAAGACTATGCCACAATTACCCCATTTTCACTGTAGTTGAGTTACCATTCCTCCGTAACCAAAGGCTCTGAGCACATTTCTGTGACCACTGTGCAATGCAGCAGTGAACATTGTGTGCCACAGGGAACAGGGATATTGGCTTTACTGCCCATATCATGAGGATGGTAAACACCTCTATGCTGCACACTGATGAGAAGCATGGCTGTCAAGGCGGAAGTGTCGTTGGCCTGCAGCCTCTGAGGAAACTTCTACATCTCAATTCTGGGTGGACCATTGTACCCCTAGCTGTTCATGGGACTAGCTTGGCAAGTACACTACACAACACTACCCCCAATGCAATGAGTTTACCATCTAGGAGTGTCCACATCCACTCATCCAAAAGACTAATGGAGACCAGTCCCCCACTAATCTGACTGAATTTAGTAAAAGGACTCAAGAAGTAGTGAAGGGAAGGTGTTTCTACTGGCCAAGGAGCAGGAGAGGATTTTTGAAAAAGTATCCCCTTTCTGTATTTTAAATATTTATAAGTTCTTATTGGTGGCTTAATAAGAGGTCAAAGCATGTGGACTTTCACAAGAGGATGAAATTCACATAGTTGTTGAGATGTACAATTTTCTCAACTCAAGCAACAGGGTGGTCACACGCTGTGATATTATGTACATGGATATCTCAGAACATAAACGAGATTGGGAATCACACTGAATAATTGATGTAATACAAAGAACATGAAGAAATAGCAGAGGGAGGGAGGGAGGGAGGGGGGGGGGAGAGAGAGAGAGAGAGAGAGAGAGAGAGAGAGAGAGAGAGAGAGAGACACATCTCAATTCTCCACCACTACCTGAGTACGCCATGGAAGGGTTTCTCTGAGTTAGGGTCAGACTTTACATATCAAACCCTATGAAGTGCTACAAAGTGCTTCAAATACCAGTGATATGGCCACACAAAACTGAGTTCAGGGTGTGAACTACTTGCAGGAAATGTAAAAATGAAACCCAGGAATCTGGCACTGACTGTCCATTTCCAGCTGCTTCCACCAACTGCACTGGAATTAACCCACTCTGTAGCCCAGACTGCCCAATATTAACTCATCATCATCATCATCATCAGTGTTCTGTCAAAAGGCAGGTTTTCACATGGTAGTTCTCCAGGCTGTCCAGTCTTCTGCCATCCTCTTCAGGTCTGCATAATTTCCTCTTCCATTTATGTCGTCTATCATCTTGTATCTCCTTCTTACTCTCAGTCTTCTCCCACAAACCAATCCTTCCAAAGCATCTGATAGCAAACATTCCCTTCTCGGTGAATGTCTCAACCAGTTCTTTTTCCTTTCTCTTACAACCTTCAGCAGACATCATCTCTCACCAACCCTTTCCAATACTCTTTCATTACTCACTCTTTCCATCCAGCTTATTCTCTCCATTCTCCTCCACATCCACACCTCAAATGCTTCTAACCTTTTTTCATCCTCTCATATCAACATCCATTAACTACAGAATGAAAAATTAAAAAAAACTAAAAGTGGCAATGAGGACTCCTTATGCAAAGCCGAGAAAGAAGAGAAGATGATGAAACCCCTGGGCTTAGCCACTTCTTGAGTGAAGGAATGTGTCACTAAGGTAGATGTTTCAATACAAATGATGTTCAGTGAAACAGAACCCATTGCCAACATGTGTACCTGTTCTTTTACGAGAAAAAGCAAACATGTAAAGATACAACAAACCAGGGAGCCATGACACAAGAAAATAGAAAAACTTTAATGCTGAATATAGACAATGCACTCCAAACACTGTGCGTCTCAACTTCCCCTGTTCCCACCAATTTTCAAGAGAAAAATGGTGGGTAAGGAGCTTAGTGATTGGATGAAAAGCTGTCCCAGGTGCTATCAGATGTCATATTGATGCTTCTGACTGATGAGGACACCATTGTGTTAGATGCATCATCACTAGACCCAGAAATCCACTCCAGTTCCACTCGCTCTATCAGTGCCTCACAGTCCTGTAACAAAGATGGGGGAGGATTAAAACAAGAAAGCTAAAATGGCTTCCACACTTCAGTGGAATATGAATAGAAAAGGGATCCATTTGGAGGAAATGATACTCCTTGTACAGGACAAATCTTTCTGCTATGACTCCAAGAGACCCATTTTAAAAATACTGATGGACCCATACTTAAAAGCTATCACCTCCATAGGAAGAAAGATCTTACTGGTGAAAAGGTGAAAGATGGGGTAACAGAGTTCACTGATGATGGTTTTTGCATTGTCAGCAGCTCATGATGGTGACCTGATAACCTACAGCACATTAAAGCAATTGAATTGGAAGTCAAAAAAGATCCTCGATCAGATTTTTAATGCAATTTGACTGATAGGAGTGTTTCCTAACTTGTGGAAAGAAGCAATCTGAATACCAGTTTTGAAACCAGTGAAGGATCTTACTAACACCGGCAGTCACTGTAGTGTCACTCTCACTAGCTGCATATGAAAGACACTGGAGCATATAGTCAATTGGTGCCTAGTGTGGGTTCTAGAAACTAGGTTATACTAAGTCACTTCCAGTGGAGGTTCAGGAGATAGCATCACTCTAGATAAGTTGACCCTGACAGAAGCAGCAACTCAACAACCTTTCCTCTACAAGCAACATCCTGTTCATGGATTTTTTTTATGTGGAAAAGGTGCATGATACTACTTGGAGCATAATATTTTGTTGCAGCTTGACAAGTGGAGTTTCCATACATGTCTCCACCCTTTCACATACCCATTCTTCTCACAAAGGCATGATGTTGTTGAAAGACACCTTCATCAAACCTGCTAACAGTGCTGAGGCATATAGTAAGAACTAAACATCTGATGGGAAAATCTATAATGTTTCCTATACCCAATACTGTAGATTGTATTGAACTGGGATCTAAGAGGATACCTTCTGACCCTCAGCTTTCTGAGAACTTACTGCTTAATATTTCTGATAGAAGAAATATAGAACACGATACTGAGGAGCTGTGTAACTGGTTTGTTATATCACATGGGATAGTATGATTTGACTTTCAGCAATGATGGCTCTACTGCTCTCTCTTTTATGTTATCCATAGATGGACACAAACTGTTGAAGAATAGCACAGCTAAATTGTATGAGAAATCAGAATGTCATGCATGAAATTCGCAAAGTAGTTGAGAAAATGAAATTCGATTTTCTATGCTGATAGAAACCATAAACAGGAAGAGGAAAAATCCCTGGAATATTTGTCTCAACTCAGGTCATCACACATGTTCAAAAATTGATCACAGTCATCATATTACTCAACAGTAAAATCTCAGCTGTAAAGTAGTACAATACTGTAATGAACATGTGTCTTGTGTTGAGGTTCTGACAGACACAGGAAGTTTGATTTTTGTCTCAATGTATTTGCAGTTCAGTGACACCACAGGAGACTTCATTTGACCAACATGTCTTTGAACCACTGAATGTAATCACTGATCAGGACCATGGATATGAATGCACCATTATGGTTCATCTCGGTGCAGGATGAAAGAGGCATTATACTACAGGAAGCCAAAAATGATTTAAAATGGAAGTGGTGAACAGAAGTGGAAATCCACCCACATGTTAGGGGAGGGCAATTCTACAGTCCAGTATTGACATCACAATAGTTAACAAACATGTGGCCAGAAAGACGAGAGCCTGAAAAGTTGAAAGAGACTTCACCATGAACGACCATGACATTATAATTTTGACAGTTGGCTCCTGCAAAAATGAACTCAGTAACGATGGCACATCAAACACATTAAAGACATGCTACAACATAAGAAAAGCCAACTGGACATGTCAGGAGTAAGGCGTAGTGCCAGTAATTAGACCAACAGGCTAGAGTTCACAAGTGCCATGGGATGAGGGTCTCCAAAGGCAGAGAACAGAAGTCAGAAGGGCAAGAAGATTCTATGAGAAAGGCCGCAATGAGGAAGAAAGAGCTTGCAGACTGGGTATATATAGACACCTTAAGCAGAAATTTAAAGACCTCCTGTGGCAGGCAAGAACAGAGAGCTGGAATCAATTTCTGGTACAGAACTTACATCTGATCCATGAGGTATACCACTTAAAATCGCCTGTCAAAAGATAAACTCTCCAACAATGTTATCAACTCTAAAATGATCAGATGGCAGCATGAGGGAAAACAGGTGACAATCCACACAGTTACTGAAGGACACACTCTTTCCACACAATACTGCAGATGATGAATCTGATGAACACAGACAACTGCAGAACAAATGTAGAGTGGCATACTGTGGAGATGTGATAGTTTGTCCATTTTTGGAAGAGGAGGTAAGAAGAGAAATACTGAAACTGAAAAGGAATAAATCATCTGCCCCTCGCAGCATCCCTGCTGTAGATCTACAGGCCCTTCATTTGCACATAATTTTATATTTATGCCAACTCTACAATGTGTGTTTATTACAGGGTAGAATACCAGATATATGAAAGAAAGCAAATGTGATAACCATGAGAAAGGGTGAGGACAAGGATTCCCTTGCTCCACAGCCCTACAGACCAATTTTCCCTCTTGATACCTTAGGGAAAGGTTCTGGAGAGGCTACTGTGCAGTGGACTACAGGGAAAAAAATTATTTGTGGAATGAATTCACAACAGTATGGTTTCAGAAGTGGAAAGTCAACAGAAGACACTGTGAATGAGGTATAAGGTTTGTGAAAAACATTCCGCATAAATATCTTGTAGCCATAATGGCGGACATCACTGTTGCTTTCAGTCACTTATGGTGGCCAGTACTTTTTGGTTGACTGAGGAACTTGAACTCCCCATGAGTGTTAGAGAACTGCTTTAAGAGCTATTGTCAAACCAGAGAAGTAATCCTGTCATACCCATTAGAGACTCTAAAAAATTACAAAAGGCTGCCCACAGGGATGCATAAGAGGCCCTTTTCCTGGGATCTAGTACTCGACTCAGTATTAAGGAAGCTACAGGGTAATGAAGAGATCATAAGAGTAGTGGCATATGCCAATGACCTGATGATCCTTTCACAGGGAAGCCCCAGAAGCGACCTGGAAGACAGATATAACATAGTCCTTCAACAAATACATCAGTGGTGTCAAGGAGTCAAACTGCCTGTTGCACCTGAAAAGATCATGCACATGCTGTTAAAAGATAATCTTTTAAGAGACACATTCATTAAGTCAAGTACCAAGACCATAAAAAGAAAGTCTCTCACCATATACTTAGGCTTCTTCTTGTACAAGCGATAATATTCTGGTGCGCATATTGAAGAAATGAGCAAGGAACTCAGGAACATGATGAACAAAATTATTAGTCCCACCAGTAACAATTATAAGCTGGCAATGCAAACTATAAGAACATGTCAGAACACTATCTTAACTGTGATCATGCAGTACTGTGCAATTGCTTGGTCCCACAGAATTTTGCTCGTAACACTAGCACAGATATTTAACACGATGCAATGGGGAACACTTCTTCAGTTGATGGAGTGTTCTAGCACTGTGTCAGTTGTGGGGTTGTAAGTTATACATGGAATGTATCCACTCAGTCTCCAGTTATGGAAAAAAAGGGGCAACTTACTGGCTGAAGAAAGAACAATATCATGACATGCTGAATTTAAAAGGAATATAGGCCACAAGATATCAGCAAACTCAAAATCAGATTCTCCACCTATAGCAGAAACGATGGGGTGATGCCCAAACAGTTGTTTTTCTGTCAAATATAAAACAGACTACAAATTAAGCAACTGAATCCCTCAATAGGTCTGACATACTTCTTGACATATCATGGGTCCTACACAGCCTACTGGCATCAAATTGGTAAAAGGCAGATCCCCAAGTGTGCCTGTGGTGAAGAAGGTACACCAGACTTACTATCTGTGGAGGTCCTAAATGTTGTTGATACTAATCAGTAGCAACTGAAGTGGAATGGAAGACTCAATGTCAAATACAGGGTGTTACAAAAAGGTACGGCCAAACTTTCAGGAAACATTTCTCACACACAAAGAAAGAAAATATGTTATGTGGTTCAAAATGGCTCTGAGCACTATGGGACTCAACTGCTGAGGTCATTAGTCCCCTAGAACTTAGAACTAGTTAAACCTAACTAACCTAAGGACATCACAAACATCCATGCCCAAGGCAGGATTCGAACCTGCGATCGTAGCGGTCTTGCGGTTCCAGACTGCAGCGCCTTTAACCGCACGGCCACTTCGGCCGGCTATGTTATGTGGACATGTGTCCGGAAATGCTTACTTTCCATGTTAGAGCTCATTTTATTACTTCTCTTCAAATCACATTAATCATGGAATGGAAACACACAGCAACAGAACGTACCAGCGTGACTTCACTTTGTTGCAGGAAATGTTCAAAATGTCCTCCATTAGCGAGGATACATGCATCCACCCTCCATCGCATGGAATCCCTGATGCACTGATGCAGCCCTGGAGAATGGCGTATTGTATCACAGCCGCCCAGAATACGAGCACGAAGAGTCTCTACATTTGGTACCGGGGTTGCGTAGACAAGAGCTTTTAAATGCCCCCATAAATGAAAGTCAAGAGGGTTGAGGTCAGGAGAGGGTGGAGGTCATAGAATTGGTCCACCTCTACCATTCCATCGGTCACCGAATCTGTTGTTGAGAAGCGTATGAACACTTCGACTGAAATGTGCAGGGGCTCCATCGTGCATGAACCACATCTTGTGTCGTACTTGTTCTAGCAGCACAGGTAGAGTATCCCGTATGAAATCATGATAACATGCTCCATTGAGTGTAGGTGGAAGAATGTGGGGCCCAATCAAGACATCACCAACAATACCTGCTCAAACGTTCACAGAAAATCTGTGTTGATGACATGATTGCACAATTGCGTGCAGATTCTTGTCAGCCCACACATGTTGATTGTGAAAATTTACAATTTGATCACGTTGGAATGAAGCCTCATCTGTAAATAGAACATTTGCACTGAAATGAGGCTTGACACATTGTTGGATGAACCATTCACAGAAGTATACCCGTGGAGGCCAATCAGCTGTTGATAGTGCCTGCACACGCTGTACATGGTATGGAAACAACTGGTTCTCCCGTAGCACTCTCCATACAGTGACATGGTCAATGTTACCTTGTACAGCAGCAACTTCTCTGACGCTGACATTAGGGTTATCATCAACTGCATGAAGAATTGCCTCGTCCATTGCAGGTGTCCTCATTGTTCTAGGTCTTCCCCAGTCGCGAGTCAACGGCTGGAATTTTCCGTGCTCCCTAAGACGCCGATCAATTGCTTCGAACGCCTTCCTGTCGGGACACCTTCGTTCTGGAAATGTGTCTCGCCACGGCTATTGCCCCGTGCTGATCCATACATCAAATGGCCATCTGCCAACTCCACATTTGTAAACATTGCACTGACTGCAAAACCATGTTCGTGATGAACACTAACCTGTTGATGCTACGTACTGATGTGCTTGATGCTAGTACTGTAGAGCAATGAGTCGCATGTCAACACAAGCACCAAAGTCATCATTACCTTCCTTCAACTGGGCCAACTGGAAGTGAATTGAGGAAGTACAGTACATACTGACAAAACTAAAATGAGCTCTAACATGGAAATTAAGCGTTTCCGGACACATGTCCACATAACATCTTTTCTTTATTTGTGTGTGAGGAATGTTTCCTGAAAGTTTGGCCGTATGTTTTTGTAACACCCTGTAGAATGGAGACCCTGGACAACATTGCTGACACTATTTCAAGAAAGGCTACTGCCCTATGAGAGGCTGCAATAGAAGAACGAGAAGCAATGCAGCAAAGACAGCCAAGGAAAATAGTTGCTGCACAAGAACTGCCAACACCATATGCACAGCCATCATAACAACACCAGAGAGAAATGCAACCATGAGCGTGTCTCTCCATCCAAGTAACCAGAACCAGTGTGAAATGAGCCAGCGTGTGTCTGCAGTTGTTACCAACAACAATGATGCTCCCTCGCTCCCTTAGAACAATGCAATCCTTCCCTGCAACCAGGGAGCCAACAAGCAATGAAAGAGGCAGATGGAACCACAACACCCTCCAAGTGCCCAAGGAACCTGCTGTGTGTGCCTATGGATCAGGGAACAATGGAATGCACTGTAGAATGTGACAGACAAAAACTGAAGTTATTCTAATAGTAGCAGATATACATTTGATAGTAGGTATAGTTTTTATTCATAGCAGAAGCTGTTTAATATATGCATACATGTAAATATTATTAATAGTTGAAATAGTTATGTTCCTGGGAAGTTGTACTGGGTAGGATAAAATTAAATATTAATGTATATTGCATAATTTGTGTAAGAATCGGTACAGCCTGTGTTTGTACTACAGGTAACAGGTTACAATGGAATAGAATGAATAAATAAATAAGTCCCCTTAACTGTGCAAAGTTTATTATACAGGGGCGGTGGGGGAGGGGGGATGTGGCCCTGCAAGAGTCATCCCATGACTTAGTGAAAAATACTTTGATGTGAAGCAGCAAATTTGCCTCCAGAGGGATCAAGGAAAATGGGGGGAAATCAACCAAACAAGCTGTATGGCCAATATCATCGAGAAGGCTATAGATTGCAGAGGCCAAGGGGTGGTGAGTAAAACACTGGGCAATAGCATGAAGGCCACTCATCAAGTCCATACATAACAAGGGTAAGTAAGGGAGTGTCATTTAATAAAGTGAAGGGACCAGCAAATAGCCATAAGTTCTGTGGTAAACACCCCATTTCTGGAAGGCAAGAGAGGGTGTTCCATGCCAACAGAAGACATGTAGGCATGTACCATGCGATCAGCACATTTAGCGGGCATTTGTGTAAAACACAATAGCATCCCAAAATTCTCGTGAAAGTGACGGGGTTTCAGATCCTCAAAGAAATCCTTTCAAATCTGAGGTCAAGGAAGTAACCAACATGGAGTGTTCAGGAGAGAACATGAGGAACAGGACAAAGACGGAAGATGCAAATCACAGAACACTGAAGCAAGGCAGAGGCCAACTGGTAAACCCACCCAAGGCTGGGCAATGTGAGGGCAATGTCTCAAAGCTGCAAAAATAATAGAATAGTAGGAATGAACAGGGAAAGAGCAGATAGCAATGGCACAGGAAACCAGTAGACAAACCACTGACAAGGTCTGAGTGACAACTAGAAGACCATCAACAGGGCTAGTTCAATAGGCACTGGTGGTCAAACAGATACATCATTGGTGGACTGGGTCCAAGAGGAGCAAAGTGGAAGGGCCAGCTGATCCATAAACTTGACAAACATAGTCCAGATGAGACATAACTAAGGCCTGATAATTGCGGATAAGAGTTGAACAATCCTTACCCAAAGAGATGTGGGAAAGGAAGTGAAGAACACTGAGTTTACAGGAACATCTGATCTTCACAGGAGGCAGATAGGGTGCAACCAAGTCAACTGGTTATGAAAGAACAGGCCCAAGAAACGGAATGGGGGGAGAACAGTCTGGCATTGCACATCGAGGTAGAGCTCCAAATTGGATGGACCATAGCACAGCAACAGAAATATACCACCTGTAATTTAAAGGGAGAGAAGTAAAAACCATGTGAGAGAATTCATGCAGAAGTGCCCTGGATGGCACCCTGATGCGGTGCTACACAGAGGCCACCAGGTGGGAACTAGCCTGAATACAGCAGTCATCCACATATAGAGCATAGGTAACCATCGGTCTGATGGTGGCCACGAGTCCATTAACGGAGGTGAGGAAAAGAAGGATACTTGTTATGGAGCTTCTGAGATGCCATACACCTAGGTGCACAGGGAGCTAAAAATTATCCTAACCAAAACTTGGAACAACATGTGGAACACGAATTGGCAGACAAAAATTCGGAGAAGCCCTGAAGTCTCCATTCTTTGAGTGGAGATTCAAGGACCTGACAGAGCCAACGACCCACCATCTGTTCAAATAACTTGCAGGAGACATTTGGCAGACTGATCAACCAGTAGATACTGAGGAACAACCAGGATTAAGGACAGAACCATGACTGTTCCTCCATTGAGAGGGAAACACCTCAGAGCCAAATACTGTAAAACACTTGAAGGAGATATTGTCATTGCAGGGGGTTGAGGTATTGAAAGTATTGCTTATGGATGGAACCAAGCTCAAGCGCTGAATTATGGGAAGAACAGAGGGCTGGAAGAATTTCCCATTCAGTAAAAGGTTTCTTGTAGAATTCCACCAGACAATGGGAAGCTGTAAGTGGGGAGCTTCAGGATGGTAGTGTTGAGGAGAGGAGCAATGTCAATATCTGGGGGGGGGGGGGGGGGGGGGGCTACTGGCATAATATTGCAGGACAAGTCAATTGCAGACTGAGGGTGGATACAGTAAGGTGCTCAAGCCTTGTACTCCACCTTGATATTTATTCACACAATTTTGACTCACTTATTGAGGGTCTAGTTTCATCTGAAGATGTATTGGTAAAACAAGCATGTGTTAATGTCCATAATCATGAGGATAAATATTGCTTTGAATGGTTGCTTCTTGCTACCAATAGCTATTAATCAAATGATGCACAGTGTACAAGTAAGTACAAAACATCTGATGTCTGTGGGCATCACAACTTACGACGCATAAAATTTCCCATAAACCTCCAGGACATTGCAAAATTCAAGATGTAGAAACCTGATTAGTCACTTCACATTTACATCCTGATTGCTGATAAGCCAGAAGATGAAGACGACCATTGACACACTGTGCAGAACAACAAAGTAGAGCAAAGAGTAGTCGGACACCTCTACTTTTCAAAATTAGTCTTCCGTGCCCTCAGGGGCTTCACAGCTCTTTCGTGAGTTTGTGTGTGGAGCAACCAGGTTCCAAGCTATTGCAGCCCTTTCTCCCTTCCTCGGCTGCCCCTCCCTCCCTGTCCTTGCTTAATCCCCTATGGCCACTACTGCCCCTGTCTCGGTGTCCTTGCTTAATTGGACTGTTTATCCTCCTGATTCCTTGTATTCCTTCCAGTTTTTGTTCCTCGTGCATTTTTCACATTTCCTTTTTGTCTGTTTTGGTCCCCCCCCCCCCCCCTTATGTTTGACCTCCCCTCCTAAATTTTGTTTATGTAGTGTGAGCTTGGTGCAGCCATTGTCATTGCGATCCATGATTGTGCAACACCGTAAGTGGCATCCGTCCTCTATTGGTCTAACTACCTTTAAATGTCTTCACACCAAAGCCCTCTACTAAACTGTACAGAGTAAGCAGATGTATTGGGAATACTCTCTCTCCTCCCTAGGTTCTTCTGTCCGTTTGTCATGAGTGTGGCCTGTGCTCCACAACATTGCCAATGACTGTCTTCCATTCCTGGACTTCTTGTCCTGTGTGGCCTTTGGACAGATCCATTGGTTCTCGCAGTACATCTTGTGGCCCATTTTGTGACAGCATCCATGTCAGCCTCATATGCAGCTGCCTTCCTCTTCTGGAGATAGTGGGCTGAAGCTCCCCACTTACAGCTTCCCATTGTCAGGTGGAATCCTACAAGGAATCTTTTACTGAATGGGAAATTCTTCTAGCCCTCTGTTCTTCCCATGATTCAGCCCTTGACCTTGGTTCCATCCATAAGCAATACTTTCAATACCTTAACCACTTGCAATAACAATATCTCCTTCAAGTGTTTTACAATATTTGGCTCTGAGGTGTTTCCCTCTCAATGGAGGAACAGTCACGGTTCATGTCCTTAATCCTGGTTGTTCCTCAGCATTTACTTGTTGATCAGTCTGCCAAATGTCCCCCGCAAGCTATTTGAACATATGGTGGGTCATTGGCCCAGTCAGGTCCTTGAATCTCCACTCAAAGAGTGGAGACTTCAGGGATTCTCTGAATTTTTAGTCACCAATTCCAAACCCACCTGTCAAAAGGCCTGGAATATGATGGATTGGTTTGAGGAACACATTGGAGGCTGATAATTGATGTTCTGGCCCCCAACTCACCAGACCTGAACCTGATTGAACACATCTGGGATGTGATTGAATGTGGCATCAGAGATCATCGGCCCCTCTTTGGTGTTTATGGGAATTAGATGACTTGTGTGTGCATATGTGGTGCCAGCTCCCTCCGTCGACCTACCAAGGCCTCATTCCTTCCATGCCATGACACATCACTGCATTTGTCCATGCCAAATGTGTATATTCTGGCTATTAGGCAGGTAGTCACAATGTTCTGGCTGATCAGCATATGGTAACAAAGACAACATTGTGTACATCAAAGGACATGAAAAATTTGTGAAGTTGCATGACATTTTCTAAACTGAGTTAATACGGAATGTTGATGATTATAAATGTCCAGCTCTTCAGAAACTGAGGGAAAACTAAGGACACAGAGGTGATTATATTTGTGCTTCAGAAAATGTGCCAATACTTTTAAGTTGGATACTCAGCATATGAAAGTGTCTCATTTAAAACATTGTTTTATTTATTTACATCTTCCTCCTCCTACTACTACTCCTCTTACAGGGTTCAGGTAAGTATTCATTATACACTGCTTATGCAGTTCACTGAGTACTGGACTTAAAATTCTTGAAACCTCCTCATTATGTTTCTGGAAGCACTACCTGTCAACAACTCCTTGCATCCAAGGACTCACATGAGCTTCTCGGTATGAGGTACATGGCCAATCGTCTACACATGAACTGAGGTGCACGCCTCTTCTGGAAAATGTATGCCCTTCCTGCATTGGTGTGGCATAGCAATGTGCCACCCAGCAGAGTGGCAGGTGACTGGCGGGCAGCAGCGAGCAGGATCACAATGGCACTGGCAGTATTGTGGTAGTGTGTAGACAGTATTGTTTACATAGTAGCCAGCCCTCAGCTGATGCCCTGAGCAAGACTGGACAGGCTGGCTTTATCTACTCACTTGGACAGGACTCTCCAGACAGTGGTGATAGCTCAGCCACAAACTGTTACCAGCTCATGACCACTCCCTGTTGCTTCTTCTACCATTAGCAGGGAAATCCTGCAACCATTGGGGGTATTGGATTCAGTGCTGGATGCTTGGAAGGCCAAGTACAACCTTGATTATAAAGGGTCAGCTTACACGGCGTCCCCCCCCCCCCCCTCTCTCTCTCTCTCTCTCTCTCTCTCTCTCTCTCTCTCTCTCTCATTTCCTATTGAGTAGCCTGGTTAGTGCCTGTCAGTAGTAACCATCCTTTCTTTCATGCCACTTATGTGTCCATACTTCTCCCTCAGTCTCTGAAGAGCTGGACATTTATAATCATCGACATTCCATACTAGCCCATTTTAGAAAATGTCACGCAACCACACAAATTTTTCATGTCCTTTGATGTACACAATGTTGTCTTTGTTACCATATACTGATCAGCCAGAACTTTGTGACTACCTGGCTAATAGCCAGAATGTACACGTTTGGCACAGATAAAACTGGCGATGTGTCATGGCATGGAAGGAATAAGGCCTCGGTAGTTGACTGGAGAAAGCTGGCACCATATCTGCACACAAAAGTCACCTAATTCCCTGGGAGGGGGATGATGAGCTCTAATGATACATTTAATCACATCCCAGATGCATTCAGTTGGGTTCAGATCTGGTGACTTGGGGGCCAGAACATTAATTGGAACTCTCCACTGTGTTCCTCAAAACACTCCACCATATTCCTGGCCTTGTGACAGGGTTCATTATCTTGTTGAAAAATGCCATTGGCATCAGGAAACATGCTCATCATGAAGGGGTGTACATGGTCTGCAACCATTGTACGATAACCACTGTACATCATGGTGCATTGTACGAGCTCCACTGGAGACATGGATGCCAATGTGAATTTTCTCCAGAGCATAATGGAGCCACCACCAGCCACCACCAGCTTGTGTCTGTCTTGCAGTACAAGTGTCAAGGAGCTGTTCCCCTGAAAGGTAACAGATTTGCAGCCTCCCAGTGAGATGATGAAGGTTTCTGGATTCATCAGACCATGCAACACTCTGCTACTGTGCCAGTGTCCAGTGCTGATGGTGACGTGCCCTTTTCAGTCATAGTTGCCAACATCATGGTGTGAACATTGGCACATACATGGGTCATTGTGCTGCAGAGTTCAATCATTAGGAATGTTTGTTCAGACACACTTGTACTCTACCCAGCATTAAAGTCTGTTGTTGTTCTGACACAGTTGTTTTGCCCATCCTGTCTTACCAGTCCGACCACGCTATGATGCCTGACATCAGTAATGAGGGGTGGCCGCCCAACCCGACAATGTCTGTACATGGTTTCACCATGTGTTGAAGACACTCACCACAGCACTCTACAAATGCTTGACAAGTAGTGAAATTTCTGAAATGTTCATGCTGAGCCTTTGGGGTATCACAATCTGCCCTCGATCAACCTCAGATAGATCGCGCCTTCCTCATTCAACACACGGACAGCATGCTCACTGGTACTACATGCACCATGTGTTGCTATCACCTAGATGGGTTTATATCAATAGACGGTCAGTGGTCATAATTTTCTGGCTGATCAGTGCAGATTCAAAGCATTGCCACCTTTTCTTTAAATTGTAAACTGATATCATCCACTTCTTGCCTTGATGATTGAAGGTTAAATTAGCCACTGTCTAACATTTATTGGCACTCTGCACTGTGGTAAATGGTGTGGATGAAGCTACAGTTGTTGAGAAGATTGCCGATAGTCATCCAGTGTTCCCATATGCAAGGAATGCAACGTCTTTGAACACAAATTGTCCACGCTCATCGTAAAATCCCTATACATCCACAACAAATCTCACTTTAAGGATCCATTGCAGAGTGTCTCTGGTGTCAAGCAGTACCATCACATTTATACAAGTTGTGACAGGTGAGTAATTATTAATACAGTCATGCAACAATAATGTGCACACCACTGTGTTTGATGAGAAATTGTCTGATGACTCAAATTCAGTGCACATGCCTATAGAGCCCTTCTTGATACTTTTGTTTTGCTTCAAGCAGTCAATCGCTTAAACTGGTATTAGTTCTTCAAACCACTGTGGGCTCAGCATACACCCCAATTAATAACCCTGATAGTAAGAAGATCGAAATATGGAGTACATATCATACAGTAGACCGATAATGTCATTGTAGTTGTACATTATCACATGGGTAACATGCAGAATTCAGGAACACTTTTGCGCTAGTTAGGTTACAGTTGTTGAATACACTGGAATCAGTCACATTCCCTCTACTGTCTGTCTGCAGGCCTGGAATAAATGGTCAGAGTTCAGCACACATAAAAGTTTCAGGTAGGTCTCATCTGATACAGAAATGTGTGGTACTTTCCACATTAATTCATCCAAAGCAATTTTATTTTCTGTTGCTTGTGCTTCTTGAATGTACACATTAGTATCTGTTGCACTTTGAACATGAACCAGTTCCTGTTTAGCATGCAAAATGGCTCTCTTGTTGTCCTCAAAGAATGCCATAAGCCTTTTGAGAGGGATGCACATACTAAAGCAGTTACGTACCGACCCATCAATGAACCATCCTGCATTTTGTGGAACATTCAGCTCCAAATTTGAGGTGGATAAGTAAGTTTCGAGTGTTGACATGATTCCAGTGTGATCTGTTCAGACAACTGCAGTGCCATTAAGTTTGTATTGTATCTCTTGGAACAGGAAGACAAATGCATTATGAGTTGGTCTCAATGTTTCTCCTGGAATGCTTCTGTCATTCTTCATAAGTGTGCCTTAAAAGTATAGGAAACTTATTTGATGTGTTACTACCTTGTCCTTCCACTACAGAGTGGTGTACTGACTGGCATGTGGGTTGTTTTTATAACTTAATCCCATGGTGTTGCTTCCAATGCAGACTTACCACACTTTCCTCTCTTTGAAAATGAACCCATTTCCCATCCTGGTAAGCATTGTTGAACTCGAGATGGTCTAATGTCTGAACAGTCACTGGGAAATATGTTGGACTATTGGGAACCTCAATGAGTTTGTATCATGGTCCGACTGTAGGAAAGAACCCATAGATTGTGAGTATTAATCAGTCATTGATGTACAAATTCATAGTGATATTACACTCGACACGGATCATAATAATAGGAAGAATATCCAGTGGCTGATCCAGTTCGTAAATTCTCTCGGTGTTATTAATCAAAACTTGATCTTGTGGCAGCAGCACCATCCAACGCACGAAGGGCTGAACTATGGCACTGCTGTCACAAGTAGGAGCAGCTGTACTGTTACGCCGAATTTCGGCAATGGTGTGTGGCACACCGGACCGCATAGGGACAAAAGCAGGTGGACAGTGCGATCTAGTCGATGCAACGCGACACGTGTCTCTCAGTTCTCCCGCCGCAGACCACGTGCATCGAGTCAACGTGACTCCGCCGTAAATGCGTATGCATGGTCGTAAACGCAGTCGCCATTCCGCTGTGTGCACCATACTGTTAAAGTGTCTTTCACTCCTTCGCGGACATTACGGCACCTCCAGTCGTGCCAGGAGCAGAACATTCAGTGACACACCTTTTGTCTCGCTCGGTCCACGCGGTCGCACCACGGCTCATCACTGGAGTGTATACCCTCCGGGATCGGTGATCGAGCCATGCCGCCCGTGCAACGCACCTGTACGGACGGACATTAGTGACGAATGGTATTTGTCATTTATTGTAATGCTAGGAAGAATAAACGTGTCCTGTCCCGAAACTGCTTTAGTCATTTTTTATCACCAAGCCTCTCTCTTGAGCATACTGCGTGGGCGCAGCAATAAAGCCAGTTCACTGCACGTGAGTGACTGTAAGTGGAGATACCACACGTCCCCGCTTCAATCTCTCCAAAACCGAGTGTTGATCCTACCTTCCTGGCTAAAGTATACTGAATTTTTTGTCATTTTTATCTCTGATCATCAATATCATACTAGCCAGGAGCCATCTCCACAACCTTGCTGTCTCGTAAGTGAAGTTTATTGTTTGCCTCTGTGATGTTTTGATTGCTGTTATGGCTTTCCGGACCAGTAGGTGCAACACCCTTGCTAAGGTCTATAGGATTGAAGTAATTTGCACAGATGAACACTCTTCTAGATTCAGAGTGTATGACATGACATCTCAAGCACATCTGCCATTGAGATGTGCACACTGCTTGTTTTTATGAATTTGTCAGTGGAAATGTTAGACAGAAATGCCCATAAGGGCGTGAATTTAATTCTTGGACGCATAAAAAATTGTAGAATATATTACTGTTGGTAAAGTATCAGCACAGTTATTCAGGCAAGGTTAAGTCCCTGTATGAGTCAAAGTACAGCACATTATTCTGTTTTCTCTTAACATATGCAATCCAATGCATTCCCCATCCTCCTGCGACAAATAAATGTACAATTCCACACTCTTCCCACTTCCAAATCTCCATTGGCAAAGTATTCTGCATAAATAAATCACAAAGTCTTGTGGTTTTGAGTTGTTTGACGAATTTAAGGAGATCAGTATTGATAAGTGTTCTGTTAGGTGCAGTAGTTAGGGGACTTTTTTAATGAACTGTCAAAGCCATTTCATGTATGGTTTTAAGTACAGACCTTTACCAGTAGCAATGGAATCCACCCTCCTATTATAAATTTTAGACATAGCTGCTCCAGAGCTTTTTGTGCAGTCTTCAGTGTTCAGGCTATGGTGGTGGCACCACCCACCAGCGACCAAACTGCAAAAAACCCTGCTAATGCTGGAGTAAGAAATAGGATCATTGGCGGGGTCCTGGGCATTTTAACATGACTTCTTCTTACTCCTTTCTGCTTCTTGTTCACAATGCTTTTTGTTACAACCACTGCAGAATGGAGGCAATTTTTTTTAAAACAGGCAATAGGTTTCTTCTCCTGCAGCATGTGGCAGGCTATTTTGTTATTTGACACATTGATTTATCAATTGCAAATGGCACAAAATGTTGTCTTATGTCCCTATCCCTTCTGTGACATATTTCTTCTTCTTCTTTCTTGGCTCTACAGCTCATCATGAGCATTGGCCTCTTCTACAATTTCCTTCCATTTCTCTTGGTTCTTTGCCAATACTCTCCAGTTTATATAGCCCATCTTCCCAAGATCTTCGATTACACCATCTTCCCATCTGGCTCTTGGTTGACCACGTCCTCTCTGCCCTCCTGGCTTTCCTTGTAATATTCTTTTTGGTACTTCTGTATCTTTCATGTGAGCCACATGTCCCACCCACCTCAGTCTGGATGACTTCACTATCCTTCTGATGGGTTGGTCTTTGTATATGATATACAACTCATGGTTGTATCTCCTCCTCCATTTTCCTCTTTCACAGATTGGGCCGATAATTCGTCTAAGTACCTTTCTTTCAAATGCATCCAGTGTTTCAATATCTTTAGTTGTTAATGTCCAGGCTTCAGAGGCATATGTAAGCACTGGTCGTATAAGTGATTTATACATAGTTAATTTCGTGGTACGAGTCAGGAGCCTTGAGGGTAGAAGTCTTGTTAGGGCAAAATAGCCGCTGTTGGCTAGTATTAATCTCTGTGTTATAACGTCAAGTTTAACACATATATTTCAGAACGACACAACACATATAAGTCACAGAGTAAGTTGACAATCAAGACATGTGTACACGTCAGCATTCGAATGAGCACTGAGTCCCAGTCTAGCGGCCGCTGCTCGGCTGGCCACTTAGGTGGCGCAGCTGCTGCATGGTTGGCAGACAGCGCCGCACGTAGAGGACGCGTGTAATTGCGCGGCGGCACTTTGAATGATTGGTGAGTCAGAACACTTTTCCCCCCTTTGAATTTGTTGCACAGGTCTTGATGGAGGTGTCCCAGGGACGGCTAACGTCCATAGGCGTTGTTTGACTCGCCGTAAAGTCTCGAGGAGGAGGCTTCCCGTACGGATGGAAGTGTCCCCGATGATAACAGGTCGAGATGACAGGCGACATGGGGGTCGAATCTGCTGGGGCCCCATACACCAATCTGCCCATTGCGGCAAGTCCAGTTGATATGACAGGAGACGTGGGCGATGTGTTGGCGTCCGTTGGAGGAGGAGGCGAGTAGATTTGCTCTGACAGAGGATGGTCATCCGGTTCCTGCATGGGCATGTCTCCTGGTGGCGTCCGTTCTTGTGCTGGCATTGCGATGACAGTGAAGAGGGCTGCATTGTGAGTATTGGGAGATGCCAAGATCCCGAGTGTCAGGTAGAGCCGAAGGTGGTGTAGCGGCATTCAGAACAGGCGTTGCCGGCACACGAGGCCGAAGCTGGTCCGAATGACGCACTGCAACACCCGTGTCTGTCTGGATTTCATACAGGCATCTGCCACGGTGTCGTAAGATGCGGCCCGGGCTCCATTTGACCGCCTGCCATATCCCCGTACCCAGACGAGGTCGTCGGTGGTGATCTGGCCAAGTGAAGGCACCCGCGGCCATGAGGTGGAAGGCCGCAGAAGATGAAGTAGCGTTCGGGGCTGTCGGCCATGTAAGAGCTCAGCCGGGCTGTGGTTGCCCATAGGGCTGAAACGGTAAGACGCCAGAAACTGGAGAAGCACATCATCAGCAGCAGAAGAAGTCAGAAGTTTCTGCATCTGAGCCTTAAATGTGCGGACCAGTCGTTCAGCCTCACCGTTGGATTGTGACATGCATAACGCAGTGACGAGCACAAAAATCCGCAAATACGGAAGAGGCAAATTGCAGACCATTATCAGTAACAAGAGTAGACGGGAGGCCTTCCAAAGAAAAAATGTGGGTGAGAGCACTGGTGATTGCTGCGGTGGTAGGCGACGTGCAACGGACAATGAAAGGAAAGTTAGAGTAGGCGTCAATTACGAGGAGCCAATAAGTACCTAAAAAGGGTCCCACAAAGTCAGCATGATTGCGCTCCCAGGGCTTCTCAGGCAAAGGCCACGGTGACGAAGATGACTTTGGGGCAGTGGCCTGTGACGCACAAGGGCCGCAGGCAGCAACCATGTGTGCTATTTCAGAGTCGATGCCAGGCCAGTACACATGATGGCGCACCAGACATTTTGTGCGAGACACACCCCAGTGCCCTTGGTGAAGGAGGCGTAAGACCGAAGCATGCAAAGACGCAGGTACCACAACACGCGGCGAAGCATTGTCAGTGGAAAGGAGGATAACACCATCCCTAGCCGTGAGGCGGTAGCGCAAAGCGTAGTAGTTCCGCAACAGATCAGAAGTCTTAGCGGATGGGCGATCTGGCCAACCCTTCTGAATACAGTGTAAAACATGGGAGAGGGTAGGGTCAGAACCCACAGCAGCCGCGAACCTGTCCCCAGTGATGGGGAACCCGTCCACAACCCGCTGCTCGGCAACATCCAGGTGGAAACACAAAAGTTCGTTCCTATCGAATGCCTGATCAGGACCCATGGGAACGCGAGACAGAGCATCAACATTTGCATGTTGAGCCGTTGGCTGGACATTAATCTCATAATTGAAATGAGACAAGTAAAGAGCCCAACGCTGGAGGCGGTGTGCAGCCTTGTCGGGAAGTGACATTGATGGATGAAACAAGGAAACAAGTGGTTTGTGATCCGTAACAAGATGAAATTTTGAGCCATAGAGAAAAACAACAAACTTATGAAGAGCATAAATAATGGCCAAAGCTTCTTTCTCAATTTGAGAATACTTTTGTTGGGCATCCGTGAGCGTTTTGGAGGCATAAGCAATGGGTTGTTCCAAACCGTCAGAAAAATGGTGCGCAAGGACTGCACCGACCACATATTGAGAGGCATCTGTGGCAAGAACAAGATGTTGGCCAGGTCGATAAGTAGCCAGGCACGGGGCCTGTTTCATCATAGTCTTCAATTTCTGGAAAGCCGCATCGCATGACGCGGACCTGCAAAAAGGCACATTTTTATGCAACAGGCGATGCAACGGCTGAGCCACCAAAGCCGCAGACGGTAAAAACTCGTGATAGTATGCTATTTTCCCCAAGAAGGCCTGCAGTTCCTTAACAGATGTAGGGCGAGGAAGGGCATCATTCACAGCGACAGTTTGCTGAAGCGGATGAATACCATCCCGAGAGAGTTGAATCCCCAAGTACGTGATAGATGCCTGAAAAAATTAAGAATTCTGAAGATTACACTTAAGACCGGCAGTCTGTAAGACATGAAAAAGTGTGCTGAGATTTTGAAGATGTTCTTCAGTGGTGGAGCCAGTGACAACAATGTCGTCCATGTAATTGATACACCCAGGGACAGGGAGCAATAATTGTTCCAAGAATCACTGAAAGAGAGCAGGGACGCTAACAACCTTGAATGGCAAGCGTTGGTATTGATAGAGGCCGAAAGGTGTGTTAAGGACCAGAAACTGCCAGGAAGCAGCGTCAAGAGGAAGTTGATGATAAGCTTCTGACAGGTCAATTTTAGAAAAATACTGGCCTCCAGCAAGTTTAGTGAACAGTTCTTCAGGACGGGGCATAGGGTAAGTGTCGATGAGGCATTGAGCATTTACAGTGGCTTTGAAATTGCCACAGAGACGAATATCACCATTTGGCTTAGCAACGCCAACGACAGGAGAGGACCACTCACTGGAAGTGACAGGAAGCAAGACCCCTGAAGTAGTGAGACGATCCAACTCCCGTTTTACCCGATCACGAAGGGCCACAGGAATGGGCCGAGCCCGAAAAAACTTAGGCCGAGCAGTGGCTTTGAGCGTGATATGAGCTTCAAAGTCGTTTGCATGGCCTAACCCAGGAGAAAAAAGGGATGAAAATGTCGTCGACAAGGAAACCAGTTGAGCATAAGGAATAGCATCAGACACAATATTGATAGAGTCATCTATGGAGAACCCAAAAACGCGAAAGGCATCGAAACCAAAAAGATTTTCTGTGTTGCTCTGGTCGACCACAGATATGGGAACAGTGGGAATGATGGATTTGTAAGATACCTCAGCATTAAACTGTCCCAAGAGAGAAATCTTCTGTTTATTGTACGTCCGTAATTGCCAAGTGCCAGGCGACAGGAGTGGAGAACCCAACTGAAGATACGTCTGAGAATTAATTATAATGGCAGCAGAACCGGTACCCACTTGCACGCGAACATCTCGACCAAGGATTCGGACAGTGAGGAATAACTTCCCTGAAAGGGAAGAAGTGCAATTGACAGACAACACAGAATCAGAATCAGCATCATGTTCATGGACACCATGTAAGCGGTCGGATTTGCAAACGGAAGACACATGACCTTTCTTTTTGCAATTGTGACACACAGCCCAACATTGGGGACAATCCTCGTGTGAATGTTTCGTAAAACACCGCGGACCTGAAGGAAGTTGCCGGGGGTTTTGCTGCAGTTTCTTAGCGGGTTGTTTACAGCTAGGCCGAGGCTGCACGTGGGAGCGCACTGCGGCCACGTCGGCTGGCGGGGACGAGCCGCACGCGTCTTCAACAGCGCACAGAGGTTGTATTTGCCCGACATCACCCCATGCCTCTATTTGTGCCCCAGTGGCGCGAGAAGTTTCAAAAGACTGCACAATGGAGAGAACTTCATCTAGAGTCAGATTCGCCAACTGAAGGGCACATTGCCGAACTTCTTTGTCGAGCGCTGACCGGATAATAGCATCCCATACCATGGAATCGGCATAGGATTCTTTGTGAACGTTAGTAACAAATTGACACTTTCAACTGAGGCCGTGAAGTTCAGCAGCCAAAGCATGACAGGATTGATGTGGCTGTTTTTGACAATGATAAAAGGCAACACGAGAGGCTACCACATGCATTTGCTTTTGAAAATAGACAGACAGGAGTGAGCACATTTCAGCAAAGGACAAAGACGCAGGATCCTTCAAAGGAGCCAATTGCGAGAACAACCGATACATTTGAGGTGAAATCCAGGAAAGGAACAGAGACTTACATGGTTGTTCGTCCGTGACATGAAATGCCAAGAAGTGCTGTCGAAGACGCTTTTCATAATCAGACCAGTCTTCCGCCGTCTCGTTGTAAGGAGGTATAGCCAACGATGAGAAACGCCCTGCATTTGACGCCGTGATGAAATCGCGAATCGCCGCTGTTAGAAGCGTATGCTGTTCAAGGAGATTTTGCAATAGTTGCTCGACAGTAGCCATGGAAACCTGTGGGTCAACGGTGAAAAGGAAAAATCCACTACCTCGTCGCCAATTGTTATAACATCAAGTTTAACACATATATTTCAGAACGACACAACACATATAAGTCACAGAGTAAGTTGACAAGCAAGACATGTGTACACGTTAGCATTCGAATGAGCATTGAGTCCCAGTCTAGCAGCTGCTGCTCGGCTGGCCACTTAGTTGGCGCAGCTGCTGGATGGCTGGCAGACAGCGCCGCACGTAGAGGACACGTGTAATTGCGCAGCGGCACTTTAAATGATTGGCAAGTCACAACACACTGCTTAATTTCATAGGAGGTATCATTTAGATGTGTAACTGTCGAGCCCAGATACTTGAAATGTTCAACTCTCTCAAATGTATAATTGCCCACTGTTATTGCATTTGGCATATTTTCTCTATGTGCTTTTCCAGCTGCCATACATTTTGTTTTTTGTTCATTAATAAGTAACCCCATGTTCCTACTGGCCTGTTCAAGAGCTGTAAATGTCTCTTCCATTGCTTTTTGGGTTCTTGCTATTATATATATATATGTCATCTGCGTAGGCCAGTATCTGCACTGATTTATAGAAGATCGTTTCCCTATTCAGAAGGTTTGCGTTTCTCATCACCTTCTCCAGGGCGGCATTAAATAGAAGGAATGCCAATGCATCCCCTTGTCACACTCCATTTTTAATACTCAATGTATTGGACATCATTCCTCCTATTCTTACACTACCTTGTGTTTCGCTCATTGTCATTCTCACCGGCCTTACCAACTTTATAGAGATTCCCAGTTCATCTAGAGCTTGATATAACTGCTCTCTATTTATGCTATCAATAGCCTTTTTTGAAATCTATAAAGAAGTGATACGTGCCAACTCCGTATTTGTTTGTTTTTTCCAGGATTTGTATTAAGGTGAATATTTGATCTATAATTGACTTCCCAGGAAGGAATCCGCATTGGTACAGCCCCGTCTCCCTCTGTATGATCGGGAGTATTCTGTCGAATAGCATATTAGAGAGTATTTTATATTCCAAATTAAGTAGTGTGATCCCTCTGTAATTGCCACACTCCATCTTATCTCCTTTTTTATATATGGGACATATGATACCCTCTTTCCAATGTTGGGGCAGTTTCTCCTCTTCCCATATTCTGGTGACCATTTTCAGAAGGCTTTGTTCCAGCTCTCTGCCTCCTTGCTTAAACAGTTCTGCTGGGATACCATCTGTCCCTGCCGCCTTGTTGTTTTTCAATTTCTTCATGGCAGTTTCCGCTTCTTCTATATTTGGTGGGGTAGTGTTGTTGTCTGCGTCCTCTTCCCCATTTGTGTCTGTTGGGTTCTCTGGTATAGTTATTCTAGGGTTGAGGAGACTATCAAAATACCTGCACCATCTTTCGTATATTCCCTTCCCTTCACTTATTATATTCCTGGTCTCATCTTTTATTAAGCTTGTTTTGCTACCAAAAGGCTTCCGTGCCGCATTCACCTCTCTATAGAATTTTCTTATTTCTTTTTTGCTTCTCTTGAGCTCCATTTCCTTGACACTTGCTTTCATCCATTCTCTCTTTTTTCTTTGGTGAGTCCTCTTTTCAATCCTCTGTTTTTCTTAGTATTCTTCTACTATCCTCCTCGTACAGTGTGATCACAGTATCCTTCTATATGCTTTGTTCTTTTCTTCAGTTACTATTTCGCATTCAGTATCAAACCATGATGGTCTTACTTGTCTTGTCCCAATTCCAAGTATCTCTCTTGCCGATGTCTCCACCATCGTTTTTATCGCCCCCCACTGATCTTCAATATTGTTATATTCTCCAACGTTTTCCAGAATCCGAGTTATCTTCTCCTGATACTGTTCTCTTACTTCCACTGATTCTAAAGTTGTTATATTATATTTCTGTGTCCTGGGTCGGTCTCCTTTCGCTGCGTTAGATATCCTTGCCCTCACCCGTGCCCATACCAGAAAATGATCTGTATCTATGTTTGGGCCTCTGAGACTCCTCACGTCCAATAGGTCTGATTTGTGTCTCAGATCTATCAACACATGCTCAATCTGGTTTACTCTGTTTCCATCCGGTGAGTTCCATGTTCCCTTATGTATTTCTTTATGTGGGAACAGTGCTGATCCTATTACCATATTTCTAGATGCTACGAACATTATAAGCCTTGTTCCGTTATCATTACTTGTTGCGTGTTTGCTGTGGGGGCCAATTATTGGTGTATAAATCTGTTCTTTCCCCACCTGAGCATTTAGATCTCCAGCTATTATTTTAATATCATGCCCTGGGCCCTCATCATATACTCTTTCCAAAGATTAATAGAATACTTCTTTCTCTTCTTCGTTGGATTCTTCTGTTGGTGCATGGGCATTAATTATGGAGTCGTTAAAGAATTTCCCCTTTATCCTGAGTGTTGATAATCTTGGACTAATGGGTGTAAACCCTATTACCAAATGCTTTAATTGATGGTGTACAACAAATCCTGTCCCCAGCTGGTGATTTCTTTCACTGCAGCTATAGAATATATTCACATCTTTCTTTTCTAAAGCTCCACTCCCTGTCCATCTAAATTCTTGCAGTGCTATTATACTTTGCTTCAGACTCATTATTTGATCCAGCAATACTTTCATTGCTCCTGGTCGATATAGGGATCTCACACTCCCAAGTACCAATATATAGATCTGATCTACGCCTTATATTTCTCTTCTTCCTAATTTTCCATCCTTCATTTACTTGTATTCCATCATCTTTGTCCTTTTCCATGCCAGGTCCATCTTCCTTCATCCACCTGACTTTACTCTGTAGAAGTTTCCCAACAGTTGTTTTTTACAGAGTGGGCTGTCAACCCTGCGTCCAACCCCTACCAGGGGACGGGTGATTTTTAATCAGGGTTTTCTTCCCTTAACCTTTGGAGACCCAACTCCCAAATGCAAGGCAGCAGTTATTGTTTTGCTAGTTTTGGTCCACCCCGGGTATTTTATTTCCCCGGTGTCCACCATATCTGATGAACATTCCCCAATCCGCCACCTGGGGAGGCGCCCGATGGGAGACTAGCAACTCCACACGGGTCTGTGACATATTTACTAGGACTTAATAGCTAAAAATCTGTCTGCAGCATTAAGTTCAGCCAAACCCTGATTTGCAGCATATGCTAAATCATGTTCCTTGCACACCTCATCAAGTAGATTAACCCCATTTTCACCCCAAGCCACACACTTTTTCAGTTTTGTTCCAGGTCTACAAAACTGTATCCAGGAAGATGAAGCTCAAATAGCAGTTTATCAAGAATGCCACCACCATCTCTGCTGGTGTGCTTCCTAGCACTCATGGTATGCTACTGCACTGTCTGAAGTTTGCAAGCCCTGTTACATTGCAAACTTCTGGAAAGCCAAGTTATTTCACTAACACTCTGTTCCCATGATATGTTATGACATACGCTATGAGAAACATGTTCAGTTTGGAACTTTTCTGTAATTCCTCCGTGTAAAAACTCCTTGCATTTTCTTTACCATAACTGTCCTTATAGAGGTATGTTCTCGTCTGTACTTTGGAAACTGTGGCTATCTCTGTTGACCAGTTACAATGGTACAATTTATCAAACACAATTTTTCTATTTCAAAATATGAAATAAATCACCTACTTTGGACTTCTGCTTGCATGGATCCACCATCTTAATATGTTTGTATGCTGTATCAGAAGTTCATTGTGACATATATGATATGTCTTGTCCTAATTGTGCAATGTTCAGTTCAATTATACTCCCTTATAATTTGTGGGAGAATGTCCAGTCATGTATAAGAGCCACAAAGAATAAACTATATCCAGGCATGGTTCTCAATCATTCTGTTAAGATGCTATACAACATTCACTTTCATCTGGGAGAATTTTGAATAGTGGCTTATCCCGCATCACTCCATTACCAACTTCAAATCCTTATTTAAAATTCACCTCCATGGTCAGTCTGTAGATGGTCAGGACATAGATTCATACTAGTCAGAAGCAATTGTTCAAATGCATGCACCACATCCCTCCAAGTCTTTCCCTTCACAGGAAGTACCCAGGTGAATTTTGAATGCATATGCATGACCATGAAGATATATCTGTATCCTTTATTTGGCCATATTCTCTCATATCCACGAAATCGGGCTGCCACGAATCCTCCAAGCCACCTATTATGATTTGTCTGCACTGGAACGTACTTCGAATGGACTTTGAAATTCACAGACTACCATCTCCATTATAATAATTATTCTTCAATAATGCATCTTTCACAAAGCTCTGAGATGACTGATCTTATTTTATTGAGTGTTCTATATCCCCTGCTACCTCTGATGCCATTAGTGTGTCATGGCGGCTGCAGTGTAACACGTGTTAAGTTCGGCTCGCGAAATTTAGTTGAATTCGAAGGTGTTGTCGCAGGTGGTGTTGTCTAGTACAAGTGGAAATCGTGAAAACAACAGTGTTCTGTGCAGTAGTGCTATTTTTTTTTTCTGTGCTCCGCCAATATCTTCGAGAAAATGGTAAACAGAAGAGTGAACAGCAGCGCGCCCAGCAGCGGGGAAGCAGCAGGTGCGGCGGGCCCGCTCTTGGCGGAAGGTGCGGCCGCGGCTCCCGGTATAGCGGAGCTGGTCCGCTCTGAGGTAAACGCTGCGCTTCGCGATAAAAACAATCTCGATCTGATAGCAGGCACTATATCAGATACTGTAACGGCAGCAGTATTGGCCAAAATGCGTGAAACTGTTGAGGCCAATACTGCCGAAATTACAGCACTAAAAAAGTCTGTGTCTGAATACGAGAAAAAGGCACGAGAGTTGGAAGTCAAACTATCTGCCGCAACTGACGAACTAGAACAGTACCAAAGGCGAAATAGTCTACGACTGTTTGGAGTAGTAGAAAATAAGGAAGAAGACACGGACAACCTGCTTATACAAGTTGCACATGAAAAATTAGGCGTTGAAGTGACCAAGGCAGACATTGACAGGAGCCATCGTGTGGGACGAAAATTACCAGGTGCCTTGACCCAGAGAAGAAGTTAGCAAGGACAGGGCTTACAATAAGGGAAGATCTGACACATGAACGGCTAAAGATTTTAAACAGTGCCATATCCCATTTCGGTCTTCAGAATGTGTGGACTCAGGATGGCAGAGTAATCATTAAGACAGCAGCTGGAAAGAAGACAGTCACAAACATGACAGAACTGAATAGTATTAAGTGAAGCTACTCGAGCCAAAAGTGCAAACTTAACACCATTTGCAATTGTAACAGCCCCAATACTCAGATATAGTCTTGTAATTGTATTAATTTTTTAATTATACCCATATTTGTACCTTCAACTAATTGTTTTTGTAACTGTATTAACTTTTCACTATTTTTTTGTGTCTGTAGCTCTAACCATTACTTAATTTTAGTTACTGCTAATTCTTTTTTCATTTTCTCAGTTTATTCTCTTCCATTCTGAAATAGTTCTATTGCAATTATTAGTCTCTCCTTTAGTTTATTAATCACCCATCTCTTCGGTTTAAATTGTTCATAACAAAAGTCACTATCAGTATCACTTTAGCAAATTTCAATCTAATTGTAGCTTCCTACGATAATCACTACCAGTATCACTTTAGTAAATTTCAATTTAATTCTAGCTTCCTACGATAATCTATTAATTACTAAGCTTACTTCTCTCTGCTGGCAGCATCGGCCTCTTAAATCACTCCCTTTTCCCTTATTTCCACCCTAAGCTGTTTCAAATACGCTAATTACATTTCTCCTCTTACGACAGAGGATACACAGTGACACACAGCCGTCACTATTTTGGTCATATTCTACTTGCACCGAATACCACTAATCCATTTTCTATACTCCCGCAACCTCAGGAAATCTCTAGCAGTCGCCTTTCTTTCGGCACTCGCGGTGTCACAAACAGGGCGCGCAAGATCTCGGACACCCCTGTGTTATGTCACTTGGCGGAAGCAGCGGCCAGTGCCCCTCGCGGCAGGTAGTGCCTAACAAAGGGACAAACCAGTCTGCCACCCTACTCCAGGCTGCTCGGCGGAACGCGTCAGAGCTTTTAGCAGCTCACTGCAACATCCAGTCTTTACCTGCGCATTACGAAGAACTTAGCCTCCTCTTCAACCAACTAAACTACCACGTAATCCTCTTATCCGAAACGTGGTTGAAACCACACATATCCTCTGCATCTTTTCATCTCCCAGGGTACACATTTCTTAGGGCAGACAGATCGAAAAAACGAGGTGGCGGGGGCGGCGCGTATATACGAACAGATCTCAAAGCGAAAGTCTTATGTACGTCAAATCCTGCTGAAGAAAAAGAGGCTGAATTCATGTTCATTGAAATAAATATACAAAGTCGGAAATTCTTGACTGGCGTCGTGTACAAGCCGCCAAAAATAAGCTCAATGAGTTCTTTCCAGTCGGAATTACATTCACTTCAGTGTCAATACGAACATGTCATCGTAATGGGTGACTTGAACATAGACCTGCTAAGAGACACTCCCTCCGCAATAAATCTAAGAAGACTGTTTAGTTGCAATAGCATGAACATTCTTCCATTACAACCTACACACCATACGGCGCACAGTCATACTCTTATAGACGTAATCGCAACAAAACAGACTGACAAAGTAAGAGATGTTGGTCAAACATCGGCCCCTGGCCTCTCAGCACATGATGTAATATTCCTGGCCTACTCTGTGCAGCCCCCAAGGATCAAATCGCGTTACATAACTTGTAGGAACATGAAACGTGTTGACCTTGACGCTCTAACAGCCGATTGCTCAGAAATCCTATGGCATCAAATAATCAGAAAACCCACAATCGACGGCAAAATTAATGACCTTGGTGATAAACTCACTGCCCTCTATGACAAACATGCACCTGTGCGCACAATCCGTGTAAGAAAATCTCCTGCTCCATGGCTGACAGCTGAATTACGTCAAATGATGACTAATAGGGACGCTGCCCACAGGCGTTTCAAGGCAGATCCGAAACCCGAGCGTTTCGAAGAATATAGAAAGCTACGGAACAGAGTGAAACAATGCATTCGCAATGCTAAAATCAGGCACGCTCGCTCCCTTGTATGCAGCGATCTGACGCCCACGACTCTATGGAAGAATCTCCGTAGCTTGGGGGTCGGAAAGGCAAAATCGGAAACTACTTTTCATGTGTCTGCTAACGAATTAAATGGATTCTTCTCTACACCTCTGAATACCAGCACAGCTGATAATTACCGTCCACAAGAATCCCCAAACAGGATAACTAACAACGATACCTTCCATCTAAAACATGTAACAACAAATACGGCAAGAAAAGCAATAATGAGAATCTCTTCTGATGCAATAGGCAACGACAGTATCGGTATAACCATGATTAAGAATGTTGCCGATATCTTAGTACCTGTCTTAACTGACATATTTAATTTTTCCCTCGTGAACGGAATATATCCTACTGCATGGAAAAGAAGCCTAATTCGACCCATCCCTAAGATCGAAAACCCGCAACTGCCTAGTGATTACCGACCAATTAGCATACTGCCTGCTGTTTCCAAAGCACTTGAATATATTGTTCATGACCAAATCACTGAACACTTGCATGAATTCAGCCTATATGACAAATTTCAATCCGGTTTCCGTAAACATCACAGCACAAACACTGCTCTAATTAAAGTAACTGATGACCTGAAATATGCCATCGACAGTCGAAAGGCAACAATATTGACGCTACTGGACTTCAGCAAAGCTTTTGACACTGTTAACTTTGACATATTGCTCAGAAAAATGCAACAGCTTAATTTCTCTGATAGTGCAATGAGATGGTTTGAAAGCTACTTAAAAGACAGACAGCAATGTGTTGTATGCGTAAATGAAAAATCTTCCTGGAAACATGTTTCCTCGGGAGTACCACAAGGATCAGTCTTAGGACCACTTTTGTTTTCTTTATATGTCAGCGATATTTCGTCGGTTCTGTCCTCCTGTAAATATCATTTCTATGCCGACGACCTCCAGCTCTACCTAAGCGTCAGACCTGAAGATGTAAACACTGCAATCGCTCAGATGAATGATGATCTGTCTTCAGTAGTGAGATGGGCGAAAAACCTGGGGCTTAAACTAAATGCAAAAAAGACGCAAGTAATCTTAATAGCCCATCAGAAATTAATAAGTTCAGATTTCCGCGAACGGCTACCTCCTATTCTGCTCGACGGTACTCCAATACCATATCAGAAAACAGTGAAGAACTTGGGTGTAACTTTGGATGAGCATCTCAACTGGGCGGAGAATACAGTCGCAGTGTGCCGAAAGACGTCTGCTTGTCTCTATGGTCTCAAAAAGTTTCGGAACATATTTCCACAGGACTTGAAACGCCAGCTCGTGCAAGCACTCGTTCTACCGAACCTCCACTATTGTGATGTGATTCAACAAGGCATGAGTAGTGAAAACAAAAGGCGGCTAGAGCTAACCATGAATGCCTGTGTGCGTTACACCTGCAACATTCGCCGATATGATCATGTTAGTGCTTCATACTCCGAGCTAGGGTGGCTGCGGCCGGACAAATTGCGTGACTACCACACTCTATGTCTACTCCACCGACTCCTCATCGCGCAAGCACCCCAGTACCTTGCTTCAGAGATTAAAAACCTGTCATGTCATCATAATCGAAACACGAGGTCACTCTTATTTGGTATCCTAACTGTGCCCACTCACAAAACAAAAACTTTTGCAAACTCCTTCTCAGTTGCCGCTGTCCGCCTATGGAACAAACTGCCCCTTACCTTGCGCAAAATTCGATCTCCTGCTGCTTTTAAGAAGAAGTTGAAGCATTTCCTACTATCATCCTCACAAAGTTCTCCACAAAATTAATGTACAAGGACAATCCCCTCATCTGTCAAATAACAAAGCTAGCGTCTCCTATCTTGCTCCTGAGATGCCTTCCTCTTCATCTTTCTCTATTAGCCACGCAATCTTCTTTTCCTTTATATTTCCTTAATTATGTTTCATCATGTCTCTATTCTTCTCCTCCCTTCACCATGAGTCTCCCTCATACTCCGTGCTGCCGGCACTCCTATCTAAAATCTGTCTCTTCAATAATGTCTAATTATAACAGTACTTGTGACCTAAGAATATAAACTCTATATGTATGTATTTTTCCAGGTGTACCTTTCAAATTGTTTATTTCACTTTTTGTACTAGATGTAGTTTAACATGCCTACTAAAACATATGAATGTAAAATAAGTAGAATGCCTGGTTAGATGTAAGAGAGGGCCTGATGGCCCTAATCTTGCCAGGTTAAATAAATAAATAAATAAAGAAATAAATAAATAAATCAGTAGTCATAGCCTGTCTATGACTTTGTTGGGATCATCGTAATACATATACTCCACAAAGAGTGTATTCAGCTTCTTATGTCAAATGTCAACACCATGGCCTTCATTGAGTTTACTTAAAACTGGTCTAATAATGTTCATATATTTCCTACTGTTTGTGCTTTTTAACTGTCCTCTTGAAGTTTGACTTGCATATGTACAGCAGTAACATGTAATATTTCAGAATATGATCACTTCTGTTTTAGCAAATACTTTTGAGGGTTCAATGTTTTAAGGAATATTAGCTCTACTAAACCAGGTGTCCACTCAAACTTCCTGTCTCTGATGTGGATGGTGACCTCTGTTGAGCATAGATGTAGCTTTCCAATCACATACAGCTGATATCCACAGACCCCAGATGATGTATCTAATTCACTAGCAATCTGATGTCTGACAAAGTCAGAGATAGAGTATTCTTCTTCTTCTGCTTCTTCTACTGCCATCTGATGCTGCCACTTTGTGTAAGAGCTGTTCAATACTTCATGTTTTGGGTTTAAATATTTCAGAGAAGAGCTGTTCACAGTCCAGTTATCCCTATTTTAAGAGTAATAATTTGTGAAAATAACTTTCCACACCTCACTGACTTTGTGTTTTTCAACATTGTATCACATACTGATCATACTTTGAGACAGAACATACATTATATACTCTAGGGGTGATGGGTTGTTTGCCTTCTTAACTCTTCTCAGATTAATGTCGATCGGCTCTTTTATTACTATCCCCCATCAAGTATTCGTACAATTCAATTTTATAATATTTACTTAATTAATCAATCAAGTTCCATTAATTGTGCATTGACAGTTTCATTGACTCTTTCAGTTTTTCTCTCTGCATATACCTCATGTCATTGGATTCTGTCATTCAACACTCTCACTTTCACAGCTGCTGCCTTGATCAATGTTTAAAGATATGTTTGGTTTATGCTTCATTCCATCAAGATGAGTACACTACATCCTTGTGAATTTGTCCATAGCCTACAGCAGACAGACACTATTGCATTTTGGCTCATAGCCTTTTATACAGGATTTCATTGAAGTTATGTCTATGTCACCCTTCATTCATTGTATCAATAACCAGAAAACCATCCCATTAGTTATTCCAACAATCTCCTTGTATGGGTATGAAGTCAATGAATGACATGTTGGTTCCTACATGAGCTTGGTAAATAAGCTTCAGATTCAGATTGTCCTTCTTGTAAGCTATAAAAAGCTTTGCATTTTCCTTGAACAACTGCTTTGGGATCCTTGAGTATGTCTCATTCAAATAAAATATACTAACTTGCAAATGGTGACCAAAACAGAAATATCTTCTGATTTCATCCTGGTCAAATATGATTACACAGTTTGAGTTCACTTTTTCAAGTGGTCAAATATCATTGCTTTCGCTGAATGTTTGCTGCATCACACACTCAATGCCATAGAATATTCCCTGGAATATCTGATATTTTGGCCGAAACAAGGCTTTTAAAAAAATAAATACATGCTCAAAGTAGACCCCACAGGACGTGATAGCAGCATTAGAACTTCAACAGTTTTTTCATACCCTAAAGAACCCATAATTAAAGCATGAATGTTATCAAGAAATTGATTGCTTGGATGATTAAAGGGACCAAACTACTTGGTCATCAGTCCCTTTTTCCTTGACAGACAGGTCTACATGACCATACATCAGAGATGGCCTACCATGAAAAATCCAGGGGAAGAAAACCCCCAAGGTCTACCAAAGGTCAACTATATAAGGGACAAAAAAGAAGAAAAGGAGACATACAGGGTGACAATTATTTAACTATATGAAATAAAATCATCATAACTTCTGACAGTTTGCATTAGGACAGTCAGACTGATGGGAATTAGTATGCGCATGTGCACACGCCTTGTTGTTGTCAGCCCACTTTCATTTGGATGGGTTTATCAATAAGCAAAATTGACACATCTGGGGGAGTGAGAATCCACATTTCACGATTGAGAAGTCTCTTCATCCTCAATGGGAGATTGTGTGGTGTGCTATGTCCATTCACGGAATAATCGGTGTGATATTCCTTGACGGTACAGTGACTACCAAGCAGTATGTTAAGGTTTTTGGAAGATGATTTCGTCCCCATTATCCAGAGTGACTCTGATTTTGACAAGATGTGGTTCATGCAAGATGAACTTCAACCCCACTGACGTCCTGGAGGAGCACTTCAGGGGCTGCATTCCAGCTCAGGGGTACCCAGAGGCCACTGACATGGGCCTCGATTGGCAGCCATATTCTCTAGATTTGAATTCATGCGACTCCTTTTGTGGGGCTATATTAAAGACAAGGTGTACAGTAATAACCCCAAAACCACTGCTGAGCTGAAAACAACCATTCAGGAGGCCATCAACAGCATCGACATTTCGACACTTCAGTGGGTCATACAGAATTTCACTATTGGCCTGCACCACATCATTGCCAAGGATGGCAGGCATATTGAACATGTCATAAGCTAAATCTGAATATCTGTAGTGATGTTTACAAGTTGAATAAAGTGTTTGCACACTGTAGTTTGTAACTAATTTATTATTTTTTTTTTTTCATACAATTCAATAATTGTCACCCTGTAGGAAGAAAGGCAGGTGAGATACCCTATCTAGGGAGCAGCTGGAAGCCCCTGAAAGTCCAATGAGGGGACATACAGCCCCAAACCCCCACCATTTACCAGAGGTACCCCACTCAGAAATTGCCTAAGAATGACTAGCTACACAGACAAGGCAAGAGAAGCACAGACAGACTAAAGACAAATACGTTGAACAGACCACGTACTGGGAAGTAATGAATCATTTTTCTTCTTCCTTCTCTGGTTCCCAGTATCATCACTGCAGGACCAGTCAGTTACCACAAGATTCTTGTAAATGGGATGTTTAGTTCATCTCTTCCATGATGCAACTAGACACCCACATTAGCATACAGGACATTTTATAGAGACCAAACACTAACTATTGTTATAAAATCTTAGACATTGCAGAGTAAATGAACATACTTAAATACAAATGTAGTTCTGTGCCTATAGCTGGCACACTTTGTTCATAAATTTACACCTCCATTCCATTGCAACATGAATCATACAACCAAGTGATGGTTTCTTCTGATGGAAGCAGAGTTCGGCAAGTAGACTCCAAAAGCTTACTCCACAATGTCTTGTAGAATTGGTGGACATGCAATTGCCACCTTAGTCAGCAGTCTACAGCACACTATATATTCTGAATTGTTGACATTAGATTCTTAAACATCTGTTCCTGCAGACGGATACACTCTCTACTGTTAAATATTTTAATTGTTCCAGGGAAGACTCCTATTGTCACAGTATGATGCCCAATCACTACTGACCTTGAATGAACATTGCAGTGGAACAGTGTGGAAATTTGCATTGACATATCACATAGTTGATACCATTCATCTGCAGATATCATCATGGAGTTTCGAATATGATCACTTGATAGAACTCCCATTTACATATACTGACACTGACAAATTTACAGATTGTGTTGTTTAAAATGTAGCTAATGTTAAACAACATAATTACCACATCATGTGGTCTCTTTACATCATCTGCTGCTGCTGCATGCCTCAGCATCTTAGCCATTTGCCAATTCTCTCACAACTGGATGAGCTTATTTATCAGTTGCTGTTTGTATACATGTTTTTGCTACAGTCTGAGCAACCTCTAAAAAAAATCAGTGTATAAATGATGGATACACAGGCCTCTATGTACAGCTTATATCCAGAATGAACAAGGTAATGATCATTTGTGGAGCAACTGCGACATCTTTAAGTCAGGACTGTGAGTTTATACTGCAAATCAGATCCATTAATGTGTCAACCACTACATCCCTATTTAGCATCAGCATAACTTTGGTATATTCAAGAAGATGACAAAACATAGACATTCTGGATGTTCTTGAATATGTTACGAGAATTCAGATGAAGGATTATCGCTTCCTAGAGGACGATGAGCAACCTTTGATTGGCTATTCCATGTTCGAGAGGCTGATATCATGAAATGTTTGTAAAGTGCTTTTAGACATTTATAAAAAAACTTACTGAAAAACACATCAATTTAAATGCTGCAAACTATTACCTGATTCCCACACAGATTATATCACAGCTATTGACATAATTTCTAACTCAAGTGTTCAAAAATTATGAACTACTTTCTCTGTATGAACCCTGCTATAAACATTATAATGTGAATGCTCGATGCCAGGTAAATGGGTCTCCATGCACTAAACTGCCCTGTGTTGGTCATAAAATCAAAAACAATAAATTATTCTTTTTTCCTACTCAGTGGGTATTTACTTTGTGGATGTTTATCGAGCCACAACTCTTATTTCAATGAGACAGCTGGACCTCACTCACTTGCTCTGTCCACTACGGACAGATATACGATTGCTCACACAGCATGTGCTGCTTTATCAGGAGGCTGATAAACCAACTGACTGTCATTGTTTCAGTGTGCACTTTGTATCTAACACTCATCAGTTCTAATCAAACAGGTGACATTGTCCCGCCAGGAGGCGGCAGCATCCTGCGTGGTGGTACTAACACCTCTGGGGGTGGTACCAACACTGCCAGGGGGCGCTGGTGGCAGTGATCTAGAGGTGGTACAATAACTCCCGGTATGAGGAAGCTATATATTCTTTTAATAGGTTATCAGATAGGATATGTGTGGGTGAGGGACTGGAACAACAACTCTTTACACACACATTGTTCTTTATTTACTTTTATGTACATTGCATAGTGACAGCACAAAGATCTGCAAATAGCTGCCATCTGTAGGCCTTAAACTTGGCCTGTAATTCAAGTCAGTAGGGGGCATTTCTCACATAAGAATTCCATCTGTGAACTCTCCCTCTACATCTCTATAGTCTTTGTAGGTTCTACGAGGCTGATTTGAAAAGTTCTCAGAATCACCACAAGAGATCAGTGCTAGCCCAACAAGTTGTTCACGTGATGTTCATTGGACTGTTGCCTGTAAGTGTGTGCCATGTCAGTGCTCTCGGAAGAGAGCTGTGGCAGTGACATGGCTCCATTGTTGTTCCCACAAAGTGATTTGCGAAGATGGAAAAAAGAGAGAGAGAGAGAGAGAGAGAGAGAGAGAGAGAGAGATTCGAGCAGTGATTAAGTACTTTGTAAAGAACGGTATGAAAGCAAAGGACATTCACGCCAATTTCCAGAATACACTGGGGGACTCTGCTCCTTCATATTCAACTGTTGCCAAATGGACAAATGAATTTAAATTTGGTCGGGAGAGCTTAGATGATGATCTGCACGGTCGGGAGAGCGTAGATGATTATCTGCACGGTGGTCAGCCAAGATGTGTCACTACTCCAGAAATCATTGCAAAGGTGCACAAAGTGGTCATGGAGGATCATCACTGAAAGTGCATGAAATTACTCACACTTGCCATATGTCATCTGAAAGGGTATATCACATTTTAACTGAAGAATTAGAAATGAAAAAATTATCTGCAAGATGGGTGCTGTGACTCTTGACGCACACCCGCACACATGTGCCATCGCCATGACAAAATTACACGAACTAAGGTATGAATTGTTGCCACTCCCACCTTATTCACCTGATATGGCTCCATCAGACTTCCATCTTTTCCAAAAACTGAAAACTTTTCTTAGTGGACAAAGTTTCACTTCAAACGAAGAACTGATAGCCGATGCTGACAACTATTTTGCAGGGCTGGAGGAAACTCATTTTCGAGATGAGATCAAGGCACTGGAACATTGTTGGACCAAGTGCATTAATCTACAAGGAGACTATATTGAAAAATAAAAAAGGTTTCAGTGATGTAAGTACTTTTTTTCTATTCCATTCAGAGAACTTTTCAAACCACCCTCGTATTATACACTTTGGTGTAGAGGGTGTACAGGAAATTGCACACTGGTCCCCTTCATTCATTATTAAACTATTTTAGCTCAAAGAGTCTATAAACTCGTAGTAATTGGCTCTTACATATGGCTGTCAATGACACAATCTTTCTGTAGCAAGCATCATTGCACATTACTGGTGATCTAATTTCATAACACTCAAATATTTTAAGTATATATTTGGACCCTGTGAAGGTACTTCCAACATGGCCATATCATATACACTGAAGCACCAAAGAAACTGGTATAGGCATACATATTCAAATACAGATATATGTAAACAGGCAGAATACAGCGGTGTAGTTGGCAATGCCTATATAAGACAACAAGTGTCTGGCACAGTTGTTAGCTCAGTTACTGCTGCTAAAATAGCAGGGTATCAAGATTTAAGTGAGTTTGAACATGGTGTTATAGTTGTCACAAGAGTGATGGGACACAGCATCTCTGAGAACTCTGGTAAAACATCAAATCCCCGACATCGCTGTGGCTGGAAAAAGATCCTGCACAAAAGGGACCAATGATGACTGAAGAGAATCGTTCAACTTGACAGAAGTGCAACCCTTTGGCAAATTGCTGCAGATTTCAATGCTGGGCCATCAACATGTATGAGTGTGTGAACCATTCACCGGAATATCATCGATATGGGCTTTCAGAGCCAAAGGCCCACTCGTTGTGTACGTTTGATGACTACATGACATGAAGCTTTGTGCCTCAGCTGGGCCTGTCAACTCTGACATTGGACTGTTGATGACTGGAAAGATGTTGGCTGGTCAGATGAGTCTCATTTCAAAAATTGTATCAAGTGGATAGACATGTACAGGTATGGAGACAACCTCATGAATCCATGGACCCTGCATGTCAGCAGGGGACTGTAAGTTGGTGGAGACACTATAATGGTGTGAGGCATGTGCAGTTGGAGTGATACAGGACCCCCGTTATGTCTAGATACGACTCTGACAGGTGACACATACATAAGCATCCTGTCTGATCACCTACATCCATTCATGTCCATAGTGCATTCAGACAGACTAGGGCAATTCTAGCCAATGCTGGACAATGTGACACCCCACACATCCAGAATTGCTACAGAGTGGCTCCAGGAACACTCTCAGGAGTTTAAACACATCCACTGGCCACCAAACTCCCCAGAAATGAACATTCTTGAGCATATCTGGGATGCCTTGCAACGTGCAGTTCAGCAGAGATCTCCACCCCCTTGTACTCTTACAGATTTATGGACAGCCCTGCAGGATTCACTGTGTCAGTTCCCTCCTCCAGCATTGCTTCAGACATTAGTCGAGTGCATGTCATGTCATGCTGTGGCACTTCTGTATGCTCACGGAAGTCCTGCATGGCATTAGGCAGGTGTACCAGTTTCTTTGGCTCTTCAGTGTATATTAACTATGGTGACATCACAGCCTAGCAAGTGAATGTCAGTCCGAGTATGGGAAGGATGATACTCGTCCATCACCTTATTCTTTATATAACCCATCATAGTGAGCATATATTCACACTTGTACCACAAGTATTGAACTTAAAACTCAACGCAGTGCTCGTTTTCAATTTCAGTAACCACGGCATAGCCACTATCTGAATCCAGATCCACATTTACTCATTTAGATCAATATATAGTAATATTATATGAGCTTGTGAATAGTAATGCCCTTGATGGGGGACTTGCCTGCAGTTCAGCTCCAATGGTGCTGATGGCTGCTGCTGCTGTGGTTGTTGAAGCATATAACTGAATGAAGTCTGCAGTGCACTATAGGTGAAAGACACTAGGTGCAATAAATTGGGAAGCCATTCTACTGTGGCAGTAGTATGTGGCTGTCTTCCTCCAACACTTCCGCTACCACAGGTTCAGGAGCAAGTTGTGCTGCTGGAACAGTAACAAACCATAAGTATCTATTGGAATATATATTTGTTAATATCAACAGTAATAGTTACTATTAGATACTTACTTCCAGTCCTATCCCTCTAGGCCTGGGGGGCATTGGCTGGTCCCTGATGCTGCTGCTACTGCTGCAGGCACATCATCCTCTCACTATGAAATTCAAGCACTGAATGATTTGGCTCTTAGTCTGCTGGATTCATAATAAAGGGGGGGGGGGGGGGGGAGTGGAGATCATCTTTTCCTAATGGTAAACTGGGTTTCCAGCCATTTTATTGTACTCACCTTTGTTGAGAGGGGGTTCCAGCTCACATGACAACTACAGAATTATGACTTTGAATATAAGCTGCACAGTTGCCTAGGTGATACTTTTGGGTGACCTCTATCAAATTTTGGTGGTTCCCCAGGGGAAAGGGAGTAGAGGAACCATGAAGTCCAAGTGTGTAACCTGACACAACCTGTAATAAGATAATTATCTGTGCCCTTATTGGTAGTACTATCCTACCAATGGCCCCAACTGTTCTTACTCCATCACAGTATTGTCTAAATAAAACTAGTAATTACTGTGAAGTGCCTGAATGCATTAATTTCTCTTTTATTGGGCGTGCCTGGTGTAAGGGAAATGTTTGTTTTCATCATCCAATAGACAATTGCATTTTTGTGACAATTACAGGGAATAACTAAGGAGATGTTTCATTGTTAGAGCAATATACATTATTCAAACATTATAAGAACTATAGTAATTGTTATCAAAGGTTGCAAGTCAACAAATTAAATTCCCAATTGATGGAACTCACCTGCAATGTAACATCATACACTGCTTTGATTTTCTTTCCTCCACTAGTCACCTGTCAACAATTTCATCTGCAAGAGTTTAGCTGTCAATACGAACTGTAAGTTATTCAAACAAATTAACAATCTGACTAATTTTTGATGTGGTTTAAGTTCTTAAAATGTGTGTGTATGCACTTTGGAATTCATGCTAAGTAGCACTATGTGCTCTTGCCAGGGCTGATCTGCTTAGTCGCCAATCTGTGTGCTAGGCAGGATGGGCTGTACAAACCATTGTGATAAGCAGTTCTTTATGTGGCAAATATGAATAACTTTAATATTTAAAAAAAAGGCATATTCTTACGAAAAATTTCAGAGTAGGTTTCAGCATGTCAGATTAGACCATTGCCTTGTGAGTGCCCAAACTATTGACAAAAACTCATCCCATTGGTGGCGGGATAAGTGTGTCTCCTTTCCCCACACCATATGACTGCTTATAATGCCTGCAAGAAACCCCATCCAAAAATAACATTATGCCTGCATTCTGATTTTTAAAAAATCAAAGTGCTGTGTTCTGTCATTAATAATTGGATTTACAACACAGATTCCTGCTAGCTGGATGTATTTTCCATTCACAACCTTCAGCACAATGGCCTTTGCAGTTTGCAACTTAATCTTATTCAGCTGGCGATGATAAGCATCAGATATCAGAGAAAATGACATCCCAGAATTGAGTAATGCCTGGAAATGTTGGTGATCAGTGATTATATCATTGTAATTTCCCAACATCTTGGCAACTGCCACCAATGGAGGATTTTCATCTGTGGTGGTCTTGCTGCCATAGAAGGTAGCTTCATCTAGTTCTCCTGATTTTGCCAGGTGGAACCTCTGTATGGCAAAAGGGAGCAGCTGCAGTGCATTAGAGAGAGATTAAAACTGCCTTGTTGTTTCACATTTTGTGTCATAATAGTCACTCTTCTTCTTTGTTTATAGTAGATGTTGGAAATACATACCCATGTCATCCTACCTGTTGTACTTAGCAACACTGTTGGAGTCCTTTAGCCCTTTAGTGAGATACTGGCCAGCATATCCCAAAAACACTGCTGGATACCTGATGTGCATCTGACTCACTGGTGCTTTTGTATCCATTGGTACCTTGGTGGTGCACATCATCATAAAAATATACTGTTGTATTTGGGCTTCAGGCTGTCACAACGATGGCTTTTACAGTGCATTATTGATACTGTGGTGATGTCTGTATTCGAAGTACCTGGCATCTCCACCACACTGCCTCTTAATAGCATGGTGATGTCTGTGTTTGAGGTACCTGGCATCTCCACCAAACTGGCATTTTTAGCTACTCCCAATGGATGAAGTGCTTTGTTGGTGCTGCATACTTTCACAATGTTGACTGAGATAAACTGACATTGCAGTGCTGATCTTCAACATGCCAGTGAAAAAGTTGTCACAAAAACAGCTAAGTAAAAATCAATGCAATTCACACATTTATTTATATGTAAAAGCTTACTTTGGAACTTTCCTCTGTGTGAGACCATGTGTACCAGATTTGTGTGCTGATATCTGAAATGCTCAATTTGCACATTTTGCTGTTTGCACTGCTTCAGCACAATCGTTCATGGATTGTATCAATACTTGCTTGTATTGTGGAATTTTGACAATTTGCAGGTACTGCAATAAATTCTTACTGCTGTCATCAATTGTTGGCTTAAATTTATTTGTGATCTTTCATAACTTTTAAGAACAGTAGGCTTATTCCACACTCAAAACAACTGTTCTCTATTTTCATTGTATAATTATGTGAGAAATACATTATTTTTGAAAATTTTCATATTTTCATAATTTATGTAAGGTACAAGAGTTGTGGATAACTTATTTTGTAGAAAATCAGCGTTTGTGATTCACAGTTACTGGCAAAGAATAGATCACCCCAAACTTTAGTGTGTATCAACAGAAATAAACATGTACCTTCGAGGACTCTCCTGTGCATAAACTACAGTAATTTGCAATACCAAATCTGCATTTGTGATTTGGTTACTGATCCAGATACTGTAACTAACATATGTGTTACATTTAGTTTTCTCTTTCACTTATAGTATATATTATCTACATTTATTGTAAATTAACTGTATTTTCAAATTTGTTAGCGACTACCATCAATTTCAAAAATTTTAGCAAACCAGTAATTTTTACTATGGTTTTTCTGTTGCCTTGGTAGAAATCTCATTTTGTGTATCAGCTTCTGTTCTTACTGGGAATTAGTAATTTTTTAGCACAACAGCTCAAATCATAGTCAACAGGCTTAGTTTAAAGCTATTTGTTCACTATTCCATAAAACATTGCACCAGCCACAATGCAGCCCCATTGCGAATGCTGTTCTTGAACATGTAATGAATTAGTTGATCTTTGTATGCAGTTGGACTACTGACTACTGTCAAACAATTGGTGACTGCTGTGAATTGGTGTGCTGGAACAGGTTCCGAAAGTCATTTACGTGGGGTACCACAATATACCGCAAGCACTACCCTCTACTGTAGATCCTGTCCTCTCTGCAGGAAAAACAGGATCTGTTATTACACCTCCACTTGACTGTGAGTGACATGTCAGTGATAGATCTAGGCATCCTACCAACAAGTTCAAGGTGCTTACTTTTACTGAAACTGTGGGACTCACTTCAATTGTTTAGGGGAAACCTGCTTTGTCTTGTGTTAAGAGGAGGCAAATACAAAAGGGTAGGGGCCATTAATTGTCAACAGTTCAAACATATGACCAATAATGGTACCCGTTAGGGAAATGGTAGCAAGGAACAGGAAGGAACACCAGGTGCAGTTGGTGTGTATGCCTGGGGGCCTCATTCAACATGTTGAGGAGGCTATTCTTGCAGCCACTGACAGACAGTTATAGATTGTAGTTCACCTTGACACATACAATGCCTGTCAGGCACCCAATATCTTACTTGGACATTTCAGTGACTGGAAGAGAAGGTTAAAAATGCCAGGCTTGCACACAGAGGTTCAACAAAGCTCACAATTTGCAGCATTGTCCACAGAACTGATTGTGGCCCCCTGGTTCTGAATCACATGGAAGGGCAAAACCAGTGTGTTTGAGGATTCTGTGACAAGATAGGCTGTGACTTCCTAGATGTGTGACACAGGGTTGAGAAATGTAGGGTCCCCCTAAATGGGTCAGGTGTGCACTATGCATCAGAGACTGCTATCCAGATAGCTGACTGTGTGTTGGGTACACACAAGAGTTTTTTAAAATTAGGCAACTCTCCATCCAGTGTAGGTAATGATAACTGTAGGAGACCCTGAAGAACAGGTGTAAGGAAACAAAATGGCCCACTACAGGCAAGTCTCAAAATCCTAGTTGTTTACTGCTGAAGCACTTGCAACAAAGTGTCAGAGTTTGAAGCTCTCCTGAAAAGCAGTGAAGCTTATATAATACCAGCTACAGAAATCTGGTTGAAACCTAAAATTAGAAGCAGTTAGACTTTGAGGAAAATTTAAGTGTAGCTTGAAAGGGTAGGCTAAGAGGATATGGAGGCAGAGAATTTGTCACAGTAGACAAGCAAATCCACAGGGATGGAAATCAAAGCTGCATGCAAGATTGTTTGGGCAAGACTCAGTCTCAGGTGTGGGCATAAAATGGTAACTGGATCTATGTATCACCCCATCAGACTCACCACCTGATGTAACCAAAAACTATGAAAAAAACCTCAACTCGTTTGTATGTAAGTCCACCAATCATACTATAATCATCAGTAGATATTTTAATGATCCAACTATAAACTCAGAAAATCGCAGATTTGTTAGCAGTTAGCATGACGAGAAATCCTATGAAACATTACTAAACATCTTTTGTGAAAACTACCTGGAACAGATAGTTTGGAACTCCAATCATTATAGAAATGTATTAGATCTAATGGCAACAAATAGACCTAGCCTCTTTGAGGATGTAGACATCAAAACTGGTATTAGTGATGACAACATGGGTGTGGCAACAATGATTACCAAAGCACAAAAGCAGTACTGTCATATCCAAATGAGGAATCTTATACTCTCAGCATAGGATAGGAATATGTAGATGAACTATCATTCAAGTTTATAAGAATAGTCAACCATGTACTGGATTGATACATACCAATTAGAAAGTTCATAATGCAAGGGCTCTCCATAGTATACAGCCACTATAAACAAACTTTTAAAGAAACAGAGACTACTGCATAATAGGTGTAAAACAAAGCAGATGGCTATAGATAGAGAGATGCTGAATGAAATACATTTGGCTGTCCAGAGGCCAATGTGAGAAGCCTTCAATGATTACCATAGAAGAATATCATCAAATAAATTTCACAATACACAAAGAAATTCTGGTTGTATGTATAGGCTGTTAGTGGCACCAAAGTTAATGTCCAGTCCCTGCGAATGAAACAGGAAGTGAGTCTGAGGGTAGCAAAGGAAGGACTAAATTTCCCCAATTTTATCCTCATTCCACTGAGAAGTAAGTGAAGTAAGTGGTAGCATCAGTGTCATTGAGAAATAACTGAAATTGTTCAAACTGAATAGAGCTCCAAAGCCCAATGGAACCACTGTCTGATTCTACACTGAATTTGCAGCTGTGTTAGACCCTCTTCTAATGATAATCTATCATAGATTCCTTGAACAAAAAGCTGCACTCAGAAGCTGGAAGAAGGCACAGGTCACGTCAGTCTACAAGAAGGGTAGCAGAATTGATTCATAAAACTATCATCCCACATCCTCGACACTGTAGAATCTTAGAGCATATTCTGTGCTCAAACATGATGAGGTATGTCAAACAAAATGACTAGCTCCTTGCCAACCAGCATGGATTCTGAAAACACTGATATTGCAAAACCCAACCCAAAACTTTTATCAAATGAGATACCAAAAGCTTTGAAGTAGGGCAGTCACGCAGATGTAGTATTTCTTTATTTACGAAAATCATTTGACTCAGTACTATATCTACATTTATTGTAAAAAGTGTATCATATGGGGTATCAAGAGAAATTTGTAACTGGAATGAAGATTTTCTGGTAGGGATGACACAGCATGTTGTCTTGAATAGAGTGCCATCATCAGATGAAGTAACTCTGGGTGTAGCCCACGGAAGTGTTTTGCGACGAAGCTGTACAAATATTCGGTCAGACCTTGATAGGAGTTTGAAGTGGTGCAATGATTAGCAGCTTGCTTTACATATTCAATAATGTAAAACTGTAATCTTCACAAAATGAAAAAAAAAAAAAAAAAAAAAAAAAAAAAACTGAGTAAAGTATGACTGCAATATTAATGAGTCACTGTTGTAATCGAGCAACTCCTACAACTGCCTGTGTGTAATACTTTGTAGGGATATGAAGTGGAATGAGTGAAGATGCTCAGTTATGGGTAAAGCAGGTGGTAGACTATGGTTTATTAGTAGAATGCTGCAAAAGTGCTATCAGTCTTCAAAGGAAATTACTTACAAATCATTTTTGTGATCAGTTCTGAAGTATTGCCCAAGTGTGTGGGGCCCATACCAAACAGGACGAGCAGAGGATATTGAATGAATGCAGAGAATGCTAGTACAAATGGTAATAGGTTTTATGGCCCCTGGAAGGGTGTTGCAGAGATGCTGAAGAAATTGAACTGGCACACTCTTGAAGATAAATGTAAACTATCCCAAGAAAGGCTAGTTACAACATACTGAGAACTGGCTTTTAACAATAACTCTAGGAATATACTACAGCATCCTACTTACCATTTACATAGGGATTGTGAGAAAAAAATTAGATTAATTACACCACACACAGAGGAAATTACACAATCACTCTTCCATGACTCCATACTTTAATGGAATGGAAAGAAACAGTAATAACTCATACAATGGAACATACCCTCTGCCATGCACTTCACAGTGGCTTGCAAAGTATAACTGTAGGTGTAGAACTCTTATGTGAATCGGGAACTGAGTACCAGATATGATAACACTTCATTTTGACAGCATGTCTATTAAGCACGCATTAATGTACACATTGAGGTGAACAGTCTGCCTAGGCAGACATACACAGAATGCTCTATTAAAGTATAATATTCCATACATTAGACTCAGAGCTTTCTCATAATGTAAGACTCGAAATGGTGACCCAGACTGCAGCTGCTACACTATGGTGAACAATGTAAAGCATGAGGCAATATCTCTCAAACTGAAAGGATGACATGCTTAGCCAGCAACTCTAGGCCAGTGTTAACCCATATTTGTTGCAACTGAGTGACCATTCTGCTGTAACTGCAGGCTCTGAGCATACTTCTGCGACAACTGAACTATGCGGCAGTGAACATTGGGTGCCACAGACAACAGGGTTTTTGGCTTTACTGCACATATTGTGAGGATGGAAACCAACCTCTTCTATATGAAACCAGTCAATCTTAAGCTGTGCTATGCACCATTGAGATGCATGGCTGTTGAAGTGGAAGATTACCTTATTGGTGACAGGGTAACATGTGGTGTAGCAGTGTTTGTTAAAGACATATTGCATGTTCTGTTCCTGCCCTAAACACAATGCTACAAGTGGTGTCGTGGAGACCCACGTTAATGTCATGGAATGTTCTGTGTACTTGCTGCTCATAAGCCAATGGACAGTGGGAAATCCCTTTATCCTCTTAGGACTTTAAAATGCACAGTGCACTATGAGGATCCCACACACCTGCCCCAGGGGCAGGGCAGAGTAAATGAGGATCTCACACAAACTGAAAACACACAAGAAACACATATCAGCACTGCTATGAGTACAGCCACTGCCCTTTACGTCTCCTCATCTGCCTTGCAGACACTCCTCAGTGGGAGTTCAATGACAACTTTCAGGGATGTGGCCAATACCCTCTGTGGATATATCAGGCAAATGCAGCAGATGCCGAAAGGAAATTGCAGAGATGACTGTTCAGAAAAGCTTACTGGGCTCACTACAGCCAATTGGCTGTTTTTGAGCAGTGTGAATGCATCCAGGACTGGATGGACCACACTACAGCCATGATTCACAAGCTGCTGAGGCTCTATCCCCAAGTCATCAGGAACATCTAGGACACAGTAATTTTTTAGAATATTTCTCGTGGAGAAAAACAGCAGTCTGGCTAAAATACTTTAAAAATGGATTAAAAATCGTCTTGGTTAAAGGTTTAGGTCAAAACAGGGCCATCCTAAAACCATTTATGCCATGATGGTAGACAATGGTAGCAAATGGAGTAGGTAGTGTCACTATGAAGTTACCTTTCAACAACATAATGCACGAATGATGTCTGTGCTGCTCTGATCTATCTCATTACTGAGGGTAGCCCTAGACAGCATGTTCTGCACATCTCACCCACACATTTGACAAGAGACTGGCACACCACCACTATGACTCACAAATGCTGAATATAATGTACATCAAAACTGTATATGATATTGACAACAAAACTTGTCTAGTACTGAATGTATGGACTTTAATGTCATTTGTCACACACGTTGTTAGTTTGATACACTCTGTCTGGCACAGAAATAGACTGGGTATGGAGCCCTGATTTAGTTGCATTCTGGGCTAGACAATGCAATACCATACTCCATGTGCATTGTCACAATGCGAAAGGCAGTTGTCATTGACATGCAGTGCTATGGTTCTGATATATATTGTGCTCACGTTTACAGGCTCACTCACTTCCACAGCAAACAATTGGAATTATACATGTAATACACACCACTTTAAAATTTTCAGATAGTACTTAATGATATGATTATCCTATTATCTATGCCTCTTTCTTCATAAAACTGTATGCTGTTATGTACTATGTCCACAACTGTCAGATGATGACACACTGTCCAAACTAGGTTCTAGCAGCTTCGTGAGAGTTATAGATAAAAGTATCCTAATTTTACAGACTCTTAATGCAATTCAAAAAACAATAAAAATTTAATTACACTTGCCAGATCCAGAAATCAGTGAGTACACTGCACGAGTTCCACACATAAATGTCCTAGGTGTTCACATGATAAACTGAAGTGGAACCAGCATATGGCTAAGTTTACAAAACAGCTGAATTCTGCTTGCTTTGCACTCTCTCATTTCAGTCTATTCATGACATGGTGGAATTTGAGCCCCTGATTTATATACTTGTGTAATCAGAAAATACTCCTATCCTTGCATTGTCTTCAAAAGAGCAAGAATGTGAGTAGGTCATATGCTGAACACCATGGGACACAATATGTGATGCTCTCATAGTTTCAGTTTAGTTATACTCCAGTGAGGCAATATTCTTAAGTGACTCACTCATTATGGAGTGAACAGATCATTCATCTAAGGGGAGGGGGGACATGGACCTCTATACAATAAGTTTCACATAAATCAAATAGAAGTAGTTAGCAGGCTGAAGGAAATCTGTCACTACTGCACATTTCAACTGTTTAGGATACACATATATGTTGGCTCGCTGATAGGATTTCAAGCATACTTTCATCCAATGGCACAATCTTCTCGGTCAAAGTAGCTAATGTCAAAAACAAATTTTATAGCAGAGTGGCAGTAAGGATAATGTATGAAGGTGATACATAAATTGCAGAAGCCTCTGCAGGGGCCTAGGGAGTCTTACATTGACATGCCAATGTATATACTCCCTAACGGTATTTGTTGTTAACAACAGGAGTGATGTGGGATGCATTGTGTAATTCACAACCACAGTATTAGAGCAGCTAAGTACTATAAGAAGTGGTATTGTGGTGTGTTTCAAATTATCTGTTTTTCTCCTAATTTATTGTCATGTAGAAGAAGGTGTAATTAGATGAATGACGAACACTAACTTCACTTAACAGCACTTGCACATACAAGAGCGTGGAGCAAACTGCCTCCAGCCAGAACACTTATGGTATATATACAGTTACAGAACATTCCAGTACAATGATTCTTGATATTTGTGGATACTTCTAGAATGTCCTTGAACTAAATATAGAAATTAAAATTTTACAGTCCAGGTGAGTTTTGAACTCACAACCATCCATGCACCAGTCTAGTATCATAACCACTACACCACAGTGATGGTGCTACTCAGCTTCATCTGTGACATTGCTCCCTCCTTAAGAGAACAGCATCTTGGTGTTATGTCCTCCTAGTTCGGGAATGAGTCATCGGTCCTGCATATGTCGACTCCTGATGACTGATGTTCACCCTGGCGGTGATGATCTTAGAACTTCCTTTGTCGCTATGCTCTTCGTCACCTTTTCACTTGTTGCCTGTCACTGATGCTTCAAATTTACCCTGGGTTACAGGATCCTTATAGGGCTTCATTCGAAGGATGTGGATCATACCTCTGATCTTTCATTGTCTTGTGTTGGGGTCAAAATCTTCAACTTCATAAGGAACATCAGACAACTGTCTTACAACCTTATAAGGTCCAAAGTAGTGTCTGAAAAGCTTCTAAGAGAGACCAACCTTCCGAACAGGAGTGAAGATCCAGACAAGGTCACTAGGCTGGTAGACAACAGGGCAGTGGCTCGCGTCACACCTTTGGCAGTCGTTTCCATGAGCCTGCAGCATGCAGAGTCGAGCTAACTGCCGAGCTTCCTCAGCTCTGGTAAACATCTGGCTCATTTAGTCATCATCCATGTCATCAGGATGTAATGGAAATACTGTGTCCAACATTGCAGTTGCCTCACACCCATCCACCAGAAAAAATGGGTGTAAATCCTGTAGTGTCTTGTTTGGCGGTGTTGTAGGCAAATATCACGAAACTTAGTACCTCATCCCAGTTGCTCTACTCAACATTGACGAACATTGATAGTATGTCGGCCAAGGTCTTATTAAGGTAATCAGTAAGCCCGTTAGTTTGTGGATGGTAGGTAGTCGTCATGTGATAAGTAATGTTGCACTGATGGTTTATCTCTGTCACAAGATTCGATTGAAAAGCGTTCCATAATTAACAACCTTGGGGCACCGTGTTTTAATACAATGTCTCCCACAATGATTTTTGCTACCTTGAATGCTTCAGCTGTTTTCACGGCTTTTGTAATGGCATAGCGTGTCAGATAATTAGTGCAAACAATAATCCATCTATTGCCACTAGCAGACGTTGGAAATCATCTGAGGAGGTCAATCCCAACACACTGGAAAGGCGTTTTGGCTGGTGGAATTGGTATGAGTTGGCCAGTTGGCTTCTGAGGATCTGCCTTTCTCCTCTGGAACTCTCAACAGAGTGACACACAGTGACGGACACTCCTAAATAAACCTGGTCAGAAAAATCTCTTGCAGATCCTATCGTACATCTTAATAAATCCTAAATGTCCAGCTTCAGGTGTTTCATGGAATTTCTGTAGAACATCGAAGTGCATGTGTTTAGGAATCACTGGTAGCCACCTCTTTCCAAATGGATCAAAGTTTTTCTTGCAAAGTAATCCATTAACTACCTTAAACTGTCCTTTCACATCCTCTTACCAATTTAAGGCAAGCATCTTGAGAGACATGTTCCACATCCACAAGGATCTCCTCAGCACGGATCTACGGAACGAAAAACTAATCTAATTTAATCTAACAGTCAGCATCTTGGTGTTTTCTTCCACTTTTGTACACTATGGTACTCTTGAAAATGTAGGGCCCACCCAGCGAGTTGTCCTGTTGGATCCTTAAGATCTGTCAACCAACGAAGTGAATGATTGTCTGTAACAATTATGGATGGCCTTCCATAGAGACACTGTTGAAATTTGCACATGACCCAGATCACAGCAAGACATTCTCTTTCTGTAGTTGAGTAGTTTCTCTCAGCTTCCGTAAGTGACCTAGAAGCATAGGCTATAACCTTCTCTTTTCCATCCGAAATTTGCACCAGAACAGCACCAATCCCATACCCACTGGCACCTGTGTGTAGTTCTGTAGGTGCTCTCTCATCATATAGAACAAGTACAGGGTCAGTCATCAGAGCTTTTCACACCACATCGAAAGAATCTTGTTGAGCGCCACCCCAGATAAATTTAGCATGGGCTTTTAACATCTCTTGGAGTGACCTCACTTCGATACAAAAGTCTTTGATAAAATGACGGTAATAAGAACATAATCTGAGGAAGCTTTTCACATCTCTAATACTTTTAGGAATAGGAAATTCCGTTATAGATCTCACCTTTTCTTGGTCTGGCCACACACCTTTACTCGACACAAGGTGTCCAAGTATTTTGATTTTTTTTGCTCCAAAGAGACACTTTCTTGGATTAAGTTTCAGTCTGCTTGTTGGAGACACTTAAGAACGGCCCTCAGTCTTTTTATCTGTTCATCAAATGTCTCTGAGAACACTGTAATGTCAGCTAAATAACAAAGACACATCGTCCACTTCAGGTGACTTAGAAGTTCAAAAGTTGCTGGTACATTACACAAACCAAACGGCATTACCTTAAACTCATACAGGCCCTCAGGGGTGATGAATGCAGTTTTCTCATGATAAGCCTCATCTACTTCAATTTGCCAGTATCCCGAGTACACGTCCATGGTTGAGAAAAACTTAGCCCCCTTCAAACAATCTAGTGTATTGTCAGTTCGTGGAAGAGGGTAAATGTCCTTTTTAGTTATCTCATTAAGCTTCCTGTAATCAACACAAAAGCACCAACTGACACCCTTCTTTCTGACGAGAACCACAAATGATGACCATGGGCTCTGTGAAGGCTGAATGATGTCATTCTTCACCATTTTCTCTGCCTTGTCATGATTTATTCGACATTCCATTGCTGACACATGGTATGCTCTCTGGCTTATTGGTTGATGGTCTCCAGTGCTAATCCAGTGCTTCACTGTTGATTTGTCTAATTTGCTCTTCACCTGTGGATTTAAGCATTCAGAGGACTCTTGAAGAATGGCAAGAAGCTTCTTCTGTTGTACCTTAGTGAGATCTGGTGATAGTCAAGCTAGAAGATCTTGTCTCATAGTGGTAGCGCTAATTTTGCCCACAGACTCGGCGTGGGAGGTTTCTATGATGCTCAGCTGTTCTGCAACTAACAGCTCAGTGTTTGCTACGGACATGCATCTTGGAAGAATCTGTGATTCTCAGTAACAGATAACTACCCACAATTCACCAAATTAATTCTTAAACGAGGCAACAGAGGCTGGGATGATCAAGTTATTCTTCAGTGGTATGCTTCTCTTACATTACACTGCAAGATCCATGGGTTGATGCATGGCATGACACATGACAGTTACCTTTCTAGCGGTGACTGCAGGAATGATCACTTCATCCAGCACACATAGTCTCCACACACCCGGATGCACATCGTCCTGTCCACAGTATCTCATCTCACCTAGCATAATCTTTAAGCAACCACAATCTAAAACTGCCTGAGAAGCTTTCAAAAAGTCCTACCTGAGAATGACATTTTGACTACACTCTTGTAAGATGAGAAATTCTGAGGTCTGTATACGGCCACTTGTACCCACACGAATGACACATCTTTGGGTAGGTTTAACATAGTGCCCATTAGCCACCCTTAGCAGAGATGTTTTGTTGTCGACGAATACAATTTTCTGCAACTGGTGACGGTACTTCTCCTAAATGACTGAATATGATGCTCCAGAGTCAACAAGAGCTTGGGCTGGTCGGCCATCAATGAGGAAATCAATGTAGTTTCCTATCATTCTTGTAGTGATCGACGGTGGGGGATTTTTCTCTTCGGTGGCCTCACCTCCAATGAAGGTCACACCCTTTAGTTTTCCAGGTTGCGGTGGCTAGGTGATCGGCTGGAACTTCTACACAGCAATGGAGACCTTGATCGGCATGTTGGGGGGCATCCTCCCCAGCGGCTAGCTTGCGACGGTGGTGACCTACAACGTCTTACACCCACATCTTCTTGTCCATCTTTGTCGTCCCACAGTTGGCATCGGCTAAGATCAGTCTGCTGTCTTCTGGTGTGAGCGTCATCAAATATCCACCACCTTACTCGACAATAGTGCACCACATGTCCCAGTTGTCCGCAATGGAAACACACTGGTTGGTTATCCTGAGTCCCCCAGATATCAGTCTTCCTTGGTTCCCAAACAGGTACCTCACGTGGCATTGTGGGAATGTAACTCCACCTGGGTCTCGACTTTTTCACCGTATTAAAGGGAAATGAAGGACAAGAGATTGAGTTCAATGTCTGTTCCACTTCCTCCCTTATGACCTCTTGAAGCATCTCGATTTGTTGCTCGCCCTGCAATCCAAGTACCTTCTGAACTTCCTCTCTCACTATCTGATGAAGAACACTTGTGAAATCAGTTTGTTACTCCATCACAGACATCAATACGACATTTGGAAGTCATTCAAACTTCTTGCATGTAATTCTTTTTTGATGCATTGTCTCAATATACTGACACCATTTTATGAAGTCATCTGCTGTCGAAACCTCCTTCAGGAGTAGGGCATGATACAAGTCCTCAGCAACACACTTCATGAGATGTGCAACCTTATCTTCCTCCTTCATTCTAGGATCCACTATTTTACACAGCTCCAAGACATCTTGAATGTAGGATGCTGTAGTTTCTCCCAGAAACTGTGCCCTGCACTTTAATTTATCTTTAGCCTTGCACTTCTGTCATCGTGTGCCGCCAAAATACTTGCACAGTTCTGCTTGGAATATTTCCCAGCTTGTGGACTTCTCCTCGTTGTTCTCATACCATTGCTTTCCAGTGCCCTTCAAATAAAAAAAAATACATTAGCCAAACACACAGTGTCATCCCATTTGTTAAATTTGGCTATATGCTCATATACCTTCAGCCACTTGTTTGGATCTTGGCCATCATCACCAGAGAACCTGGGATGATGTCTCCTGTGGTGGCACACAGTTGCTATCATTGTAACATCCTCTTCTTCTTCTTCTTCTTCTTCTTCTTCTTCTTCTGTCTCCAACAGACTGCGATCTGTTGAATATGGCTCGAACTCAGGTTTCTCGCCATGTAAACGGTGGCTCTGTTGGATGGAAGCCACTGTGTTGTTGATAATGTGTGCTATCACAAGTCTCCACCAGAATAATGTCATGTAGAAGAAGGTATAATTAGATAAATGACGAACACTAACTTCACTTAACGAAGGTTTATTCAGCACTTGCATATACAAGAGTGCGGAGTGAACTGCCTCTGGCCAGAACTCAAACGATATATATAAAGTTACAGAACATTCCAGTACAATGATTCTTGACATTTGTGGATACTTCTAGAATGTCCTTGAACCGAATATAGAAATTAAAATTTTACAGTTCAGCTGAGTTTTGAACTCACAACCCTCCATGAAACTGTCTAGTATCATAAACGCTACACTACAGTGACAGGGATACTCAGCTTCTTCTGCGACAATATGTATATAAAGCAATTCTCATGAGTAGCAGTATGACTAGATTAGTACCAGTTATAATTTGTTGCTAGCATAGTTTACAGAAGTAGTCTACAGCAGTTAATGTGCAATATGCCTGAAATTTCTTCCCTGTGACAGGATTTATGGAACAAAATGTGTGAATGTATGAATGAATCATTGCTACTCTGTTCATGAGATGGTGGAATTTCAGCCCTTGATTAATATACTTGTGTAATCAGAAAATACTCATGTTCTTGCATTAGGCCTGTAATGTCGTCAAAAGATCAAGAATGTGATTAGGTCAAATGCTGAACACCGTGGGACAATATGTGATGCTCTCACAGTTTCAATTTAGTTATACTTCAGTGAGGCAATCTGCTTAAATGGCTCACTCATTATGGAGTGAACAGTTCATTCATCTATGGGGGGGGGGGGGGGGGGGGTCCATGGACATCTATACAATAATTTTCATAGAAATCAAACAGAAGCAGTTAGCAGACTGAAGGAAAGCTGTCACTACTGCACATTTCAATTGTTTAGGATACACATTTTGCCACTGAGAGATTATGAAGACAGGACAAGGAATACCTTCTCACATTAGCACAAACATTTAATTATCTATTAAAAACACTCTTGTAGCCCTAACTGTTACTTTTCAAAGAGTGAATAATTCTCTAGTGCTTTTAATAGTTCTGTGTTTGAATTGGTCTTTGTTGGTGTATTCAGTGTGGTGGTCTGCATACATCTGAACATTATTGTTTACTTTAATCACTCATTTCTGCTACTGATAGTATTTTTACAATTCAGTAGCCAGTGATGTGAAACTATCATAACTTGTGTTACAGGTAAGAGGACCATTTGTACCAGTGTTTTTATTTTTCATTTCACAATTTACAAGACTATTTCCCTTACACTCAGTGTTTTATTTCCATACATAGTGTAAACTTCCAGCTTTCCTGTCAATAGAGCAGATGGTTTTACATCATGGCTGGTTGCAGCTTTCAATTGTTGATTATGGTGGTCTCCTAGTCACATATAACTCTGTCTTCCTAGAATAAGATGCTTTTCTCCTTGATGTTGTGTAACCATTCTTTCTCTTTACTTCTGTTCAGTTTTACTCTTATCCGTCTCATATAAAAGGATTTTAAATATTTTCAGCTATATATTAAAGAACTGGTTAAAATTATTATCAGTGAATGCCTCCCTCATTCTTCTTCCTGTAATATTTTAACTGAGTAGTTTTTTTATAATTTTCTTATAAAGTATTTTTCTGAAGAAGAAGAAGGAGGAGGAGGAGGAAGAGGAGGAGGAGGAGGAGGAGGAGAATACAACAACAGCAACAAAGATGATGTGGATCTCAGTAACATTTGAAGGTGAGTGTGTCCTGTTTATGACAAGGTGAGGTGAAACAGCCCCAAAGTTAGGATTAAAATTTAAACAGCAACTCATCCCATAAGTCAGGAGTACACAATCACTACTACACAGATGCATATGGTGGCACTACATTCTAAATAATTCTATGTGAAACAAAATAATCCATGATTTGGTGCAGACAGTTACACATGAAAATTTGGTGTGACAATCTGCTCCAGTTTTTAGAAAAATTAACAAGTTGGTTGGTTGATTGGTTGGTTGGTTGGTTGGTGTTGGGGTTTGATGGGGGCTAAACATTGAGGTCATCAGTCCCCTGTTCCAAACAGACATACTTGTAAAAGGCCTCTACAGTAAAAGCGTAACCTCTGCACCTCTCCTCCTGGGAGAACGTGCGCAGGACAATATTTTTGCGGCACCTTAAGAAGTTCCTCGTTGTAGTGTAGAGGCACTGCCAGTGGGATGCTTGTATAGAGCAGAGGGGGGGGAGAAATACTTGTGTATGTATGTGTATATGTATATGTATATATCTATAAATAAAACAAATCCCTGCCCTCATCTGCTGGGACAGCAAAAGAGCTAAAATGAACGCCGCAATAACACAAAATAGAGGACACTTAAAAGGAGCAGAGCAAATAGTTGACTAGAGTAAAGCAGACTACAGTAGTTGATGGATCAGATAAAAGGTCAACCACTCAATTACAAACGAAGAACCTCCAGCTGGAAAGCGTTGATAGAGGTACCAACACAACTTGTTACCATAAAAGTCACTATTTTGGTATCCACGTCACAATTAAAAGTCGCTGGAGTGGGTGTAGCCAGAGAATTCATGCGAAAGTGCCCACACTCGAGTGAGTGATAAAACTCAGCTGCATGGATGAAACGTAAAACAGAGTCAACTGTAGAGGCATCGTCACCTAGAATTAAAGGAAGTGCAGCTGGTAAATTAAAGGACTGCCGCAAGGGGCTAAAAGGGGGCAGTCCATCAGAAGATGGGCCACTGTCAGCCTTGCATCACAGTGACACTTGGGCGAGTTCTCGCAGCGAAGGACATAGCTGTGGGTCAACTGCGTATGTCCAATTCGGAGACGGCAGAGAACAACTGCATCCCTATGCATGCTCCTCAAGGATGAGTTCCATATGGCCGTGGATGACTTTACCATGCAGAGCTTATTTGGCATGTTCAAGACAGACCATTCAGAGCTCCACACATCGCGTACCTTGCGATGTAGGGCTGACCGGGGGTCTCTTTCCACGAGACCAAGCTCCAGGGGTGGCGAAGTGGTGGCCTGCTTGGCCAACCAATTGATACGTTTGTTTCCTGGAATGCCGATGTGGCCCGGGGTCCACACAAACATCGCTGAACGACCACACTCGGCGAGAGCAAAAACACCATAATGAATCCTGTGCACCAAAGGGTCCCGAGAAAAACACTGGTCAAGTGCTTGCAATCCACTCAGAGAGTTATTGCATATGACAAATGACTCCCCAGGGCAGGATGAAAGATAAATGAGTGCACGATAAAGAGCAACCAGCTCTGCAGTGAAAACACTGCTCCCACAAGGCAGGGAATGCTGCTCAACATAGTCGCCATGGATGAAAGCAAACCCAGTGCATCCATCGACCACAGAACCATCGGTGTAGACTACATCTGCATTGCGAAATGAGGCAAGAGGAGCCATGAATTGGTAACGAAGACAGGCAGGTGGAACGGAGGACTTCGAGTTACAGGACAAATCTAAGCAAAGCCGCAAGTGAGGTAGGGACCAAGGAGGGGTAGAAGAAGAGGGCCGGAAGGATGGAGGGAGGGGAAAGGACTCGAGTGACAGGAGAAGGGAATGAACGCGGATCGCGATCAGGAGACCCGACCTAGGCCGCCATCATGGGGAGGGGAGTGCAGAAGATGGATAAAGGAGCCTGCGGTTTGGGTGGTCGGGTGAGGCATAGACGCGGGCGATGTATGACGCAAGCAACTGTTGTCGGTGGAATCGTAGGGGAGGGATTTCAGCTTCTACAAGAAGGCTATTCACCGGACTAGTGCAGAAGGCACCTGTCACCAATCTGACGCCACAATGGAGAATCGGGTCGAGGATCTGCAACGTTGAAGGTGCTGCTGAGTCATACACCACACTCCCGTAGTCGAGACGGGACTGGACTAAGGCCTTATAGAGCTGTAGGAGGGTTGTTTGTGTAGCCCCCCCCCCCCCCCAAATGGTGTGGCTGAGGCAGCAAAGGATATTGAGGTGCCGCCAGCACCGTTGTTTAAGCTTGCGAAGATGAGGTGTCCTAGTGAGCTGAGCATCAAACAGCATGCCAAGAAAGCGATGTATCTCCTCAATACGAAGGAGTTCATTGGCAAGGTAGAGCTCTGGATGGAGGTGAACCGTTCGACGACAACAGAAATGCATCACTCGGGTCTTAGAGGCTGAGAACTGAAAACCATGGTTGGATGCCCAAAAATGTGCCTTACGGATAGCTCCCTGCAGACGCCATTCAGCAACACTGATGCTTGGGGAACTGTAATAAAGATAAAAGTCATCGGCATATAGAGAGGAATAGACTGATGAGCCCACCGCAGCCGCAAGATCATTAATCGCCACCAAAAAGAGGGGAACACTGAGAACCGAGCTCTGCGGGACACCGTTCTCCTGAATATGAGCAGAGCTAAAATAAGTGCCAACTCTAACACGAAAGGAGCGATGTGAGAGAAAATTCTGTAGAAAAATCGGAAGTGGACCCCGTAAGCCCCATTCGTGTAGCGTAGCAAGGATATGATGGCGCCAGGTGGTATCGTACGCCTTCTGAAGATCAAAGAAAACAGCAACAAGATGTTCTCACCGAGTAAAAACTGTACGAATAGCTGACTCTACCGATCGCTGAGCGGCCCTGATGGAAGCCCCCCTGTTGCTGGGCTAGGAGGCCCTGAGCTTCGAGGATCCACATGGGCCACCGACTCGCCATCCATTCCAAGAATTTGCACATAACATTGGTAAGGCTGATAGGGCGATAGCTATCAACCACCAGTGGATCTGCACCATGTTTCAGCAATGGGATGTTAACGCTATCCTGCCAATGAGTTGGGAAAACGCCCTCTGTCCAGATGCGGTTAAACAGGGCGAGTAATTCACCCTGACAGTGCGCTGAGAGATGGCGAAGAAACTGGTTGTGAATTCGGTCTGGACCTGGAGAGGTATCGGGGCAAGCTGTAAGGGCACTTTGGAACTCCCATTCACTAAACGGGGCGTTGTATCGTTCCCAACGGTGAATGCAAAATGACAACTGCATACGCTCAGCCTGCTCTTTAATGGCGCAGAATTCTGCACTGTAGCCTGCTGTCGCGGAACTACAAGCGAAGTACTCTGCCAGGTGTTCGGCGATGGCGATTGGGTCAGTACAAAGTGTACCCCGAAGAGAAAGGCAAGGGACAGACGCATGAGGGTGAAAACCAAAAATGCACCGAACCCGCGACCACACCTGAGATGGGGAGGTGTGAGAACCTATGGTGGCAACATATTGTTCCCAGCAGTCCTGTTTGCTCCGCCGGATTAACCACTGAGCCCGGGCCCGCAGCCGTTTGAAGGCAACCAGATTCTCTAGGGAAGGATGATGCCTGTGTTGTTGCAGGGCTTGCTGGCGGTCCCGGATAGCTTCTGCAATCTCTGGTGTCCACCAAGGGACTGACTTACGCCTTAGGGTACTTGAAGAACAGGGGACAGTTTCCTCGGCAACAGAAACAATGGCCATAGTGACCTCATCCACTGCCAAATCAGTGTCACCAGGAAGTGGAGCAATGGCCATAGTAGCTGAGGTGTAGGCTGCCCTATCAGCTACACGAAGAGACCATTGTGGCAGCTGGTCAGGGGGTTGAGATTGAAGAAGAGAAACCAGGATAGGAAAGTGGTCGCTACCACAGAGGTCGTCGTGGACCCTCCAACTGAGGTATGGAAGAAGACCTGGGCTACTAAGAGAGAGGTCAATGGACGTGTAAGTGCCATGAGTCAACCTAAAATATTTGATAGCACCAGTGTTAAGGAGGCAAATATCCTGCTGTGCCAAGAGAGCATCTACGTTCCTACCCTGGTCCGAGGTCTGGGCCCCACTCCATAAAGGGTGGTGGGCATTAAAGTCCTCCAAAAGGAGGAATGGCGCAGGGGGGGGGGGGGGGGGGGGGGGAGCTGGGCGAACAAGGCAGCTAGGTCAGCAAGAGGGACAACCTCATATGGGGGAAGGTAGAGGGAACAGATGGTAAGTTCCATTCCTGCTCGGATTCTAACAGCCACAGCCTCGAGAGCCGTGTGAAGTGGCACTGGGGCACTACGAACAGTGGCAAGAACATAAACACAGACACCACCAGACACCCTGTCGTATTCTATGCAGTTATTATAGTAACCCCAGTAGCCACAGAGAGTGGGGGTCCACCGAACAGGAAACCAGGTTTCCTGTAGGGGCAGGGAAGTGGCACAAAAGCTGTCTCAACTCAGAAAGGTGGTGGAAAAAACCACAGCAATTCTATTGAAGGATAATGGTTTCCCACGCCTTAGAAGCGCTCGCCGCCACTGATTGCGAAGTAGCCTGATCAACTTCCATACGAGCTGTGGGTCGAGCACCATCTAGCTCCTGAGTGGACACTAGATGCTCCACATCATCTTCAGGTGCAGTGGTGAACTCCTTTTCTGTCTCTATGTCCTTCTCCTTTTGCTTTTTCTTCTTTTTGGTAGGGTCCCATTTGTCCTTCTGTGGGTGGGCTCTTCCGACCCAGTCTCATGGACCGAGGAAGACCTGGAAGCCTTACGGCCTTCAGGTGGTGGCTTTTTCAGCCACTGGCTGACATCTGGAGGGGCAGTAATGGTGGAAGGGAGGACACCAAGCGATACCTTCTGCGCGAGGGGAGCCGGAGGAGGCGGGCACTTCTCCGGCTCAGAGGGGGAGGGGGGGGGGGGGGGGACTGAATTCCCCAAAGAAGGAGGGGTTGTTACTCCCAATGATGAAAACAGCGGAGCAACGGAAGAGGGTGTTCCCCCTACTACCAGGGGGGGCAGGAATAGACGGCTGGGCTGGAGGGCCCACAAAAAGTGGCTGAGCTTGGGGGCTCATCGCCAGGGATGGCGAGATTGAAGCTGCTGCAGCATACGTCGATGAAATGCGCACAGGGTGAAGTCGGTCACACTTGCGTTTAGCCTCTGTGTAAGTGAGCCTGTCTAAGGTCTTATACTCCATAATCTTCCATTCTTTTTGATAAACCGCGCAGTCTGACAAGGAAGGTGAATGTTTCTGTCTGCAGTTGACACAAACAGGGGGTGGCAAACACGGGACGTTGGGGTGAGAGGCATGTCTACACGTCCACAATCCCGACAGGTAGGGTTGGCGTCACATCATGATGAGAGATGCCCAAACCTCCAGCACTTAAAGCAGCGCATGGGAGAAGGGACGTAAGGCTTAACATCACATCGATATATCATCACCTTGACCTTCTCAGGCAGGGTGTCACCCTCGAAAGCCAAGATGAAGGTGCCGGTGGCGACCCTACTATCTTCAGGTCCCCTGAAGACACGTCGTACAAAGTGGACACCGCGGCATTCCAGATTTGCACGGAGCTTGTCGTCAGACTGCAACAATATGTCATGATGAAAAATAAGTTCCTGAACCATATTGAGGCTCTTATGAGGCGTAATGGAGACTGCAACATCACCGAGTTTGTCACAAGCAAGCAATGCCCGTGACTGTGCTGGGGATGCTGTCTGTATGAGGACAGCTCCAGACCTCATTTTAGACATGCCCTCAACTTGTCCAAACTTGTCCTCTAAATTTTCCACAAAAAACTGAGGCTTTGTGGTCATAAATGAGTCCCCATCTGTTCAGCCGCAAACCAGAAATCGAGGAGAATACATCGCACCAGGTAATTTAGACCGCTGTTCCTCCCCTGGTATGGGCAGGGAAGGGAACGATTGGGGGTCATACTTTGAAGCATTGAACTTCCTTTTCTTAGAGACTCACGCTTGCACACTATTCGTATTTCTTTTCATGGTGGTGCCATGAGCAGCTAGGGAAAGGAATGTCCACCCAGACAAAGCCCCACTTGACTGGGTAAGCCTAATACAACCAGGGGCGGCAGGTTCCCCAGAGGTCACCCGCTAGGAACTTTTCTACCTCAACAGCCATGCGTCTCCTTGGCGTGCAGCACACCTTGAGATTGAGGTTTTTTTTATAGTGATTTATACCATCCTCGCGACCCAGGCAGTTAAGCCAAGATCCCCAGGCTCTGCACCGTACAACGTTCCACTGTCGCGCCTTACAGTGGTCATTGAAGCACACTCAGAACTTACGGTATTGAGGACTGGTGGCACTTCCCAGTCCTCAGCTCAGGGACCCCGGGGCCGCCAAGCCCATACCCAGCAACTAAATGCTGAGCCCCCTGAGGGGAATTAACAAGTCTTCTACACCAGAGTTCAATTGAAGAAAACAAAATCTTGAGAATTTAATGGCCATATCAATTTATATGTTCTGACAGATTAAGTAGTGAATAAATGAATGAGTGAATGAATACATATGTACTTCTTTGTAAGAGTCACTCAATATGCACTTTCACCAGTTTCTGAAAGTTGCAGAAATGTTTACTGGATCTTGCAAGCCATGATACCTTTTGGTCCTCAGAAAAAGGTTTTATCACTTTACATTGTTGATTTAAGCATGTTACTGGTATCAACAGATGTAGTATGAATATTCACACATCATCTGTCAGTGGCAATTACATGCCAGAACTGGTAATGTGAATGTCATAGTGATTATGACTTCACAAAACATTTTATTGAAGATGAATGTTATTTCTAACAAGCATATCATCTATCAAAATGTCATTTCTTTCACAATATATTTTAAAATAAAATGCGTATCAACTTCCACATCTCTTGTTTGCTAAACCACATACATTTGAAGAGTAATTACTATTCACGAACAGTTTAAAAGGATATAATTGTATTCAAATTTTTCTTCTACATTGCTGTTGATGAAACCAGGAGCTGCACTGTATGACATACGGCACAAAAGTCCTCTGGAAACAATTCACCAGTTGTATGTTTATCTGTTCTTGGACTAATCATAGTTATACAGTAGGTAAGGGATGTTTCAGTGCTGTATTAATCACAGTCATTCAAATGTTTTGGCTATGAAATCTTTGGTGACAGAATCTCGGTTTAAAAAGTTCTCAGTAAACTTGCTGCATTGAAGATGGACAAAATCCCAAGCTTTTAATAACTACCTCCACCATCATCATCAGGAGCTATGACTTTCATGAAGCTGGTGAGGCTTCCACTTTTATGCTCAAAGGAAAGCATCTATGTGGCTCGAATACGTCATGACACATCACAGATACAGTACGTACTTAGGTGGTGCCCTCTATGTCCATAGATTATGTTTGTGCACTTTATCCGGCATCACTTGCAGGGTCATCACTCACATCAGGCTGCAAGGTGTGAGAAGTCTTCCTCTGTGCTCTTTCTTTATCAAGTGCATGCTTCTATGCATTGCCAAGTGCACAACTGGTGTCTCTATTGAAGTATGTATCACCAGGTCTAATGTACACTGCTTCTCCATCCACAGGGTCCCAGTAGTTCAGAGAGTGCACCAGAATTCTCATACGTTCAAACATAACCTTCTGTTTATTTAACAAACTGTGGTCATCCGCCACTATTTTTTTCAAAATTCTTGTGGTTCAAGTGACATTGATGTTCAAAACAGTGATCAGCAACAACCTATATAGAATGACCAATGTAACTGGTGCCACACTCATTAGGAATATTATAAATCCTTGACACTCTCAGGCCAAGAGTATCTTTAACAAGTCCTAATGCTTCTTCAGTTTTCCTGGATCGGTGAAACACATATCCGATTACTTGCCTATTTAGCACAAATGCTTGTGGATGTCTTCAAGTAGTGGTGGGCAGGCCAGAGTGAAATCATGGTCAGTCTCAACATCTCCCTGTTTAGGAATGTATCAGCAGAAGAAACATTAAGACTGCTTGTTGCTCATTTCTCTCTCTGAAACCTTAAAATTACCCCAACACTTCCTATGACCATGTATTTTTTCTATTGTAGGAATAATTTGATGTAACAGCCTTGGGTCCACTGCTGTCATCAGCCATAGATAATTTTTTCATGGGGGGGTTTTAAAAAATAAGCACTGAATAATGCTCTCTGTCCATTCACTCTACTTCTTCAGATATGTTGATACATTTCTAATATGCCCACTTGACAGTGAGGCACTGCAGAAGTTCATTGGTCATATGAACTGTATGCATCCAAACATAAGATTTATGGCAGAGATGGAGAATGACTGCCAGTGGCCTTGCCGCAGTGGTAACACTGGTTCCGGTCAGATCACCAAAGTTAAGTGCTGTTGGGCTGGGCTAGCTCTTGGATGGGTGACCATCCACTCTGCTGAGCACTGCTGGCAAGTGGGGTGCACTCAGCCCTTGTGAGGCAAACTGAGGAGCTACTTGACTGAGATGTAGCGGCTATGGTCTCATAAACTGACATATGGCCAGGATGGCGGTGTGCTGACCACATGTCCTTCCATATTCACGTCTGTGGGCTGAGGATGACACAGCGGCCAGTCGGTACGGTCGGGCCTTCCGAGGCCTATTCGGACGGAGTTTGCTTTAGTTTCATGGAGAGTGACTGAAGTTTCCTTTCTTATATGTATTGGTTTGAAATGAAAGCAGATGGACAACTCAGCCTTTGTGTATCAAAATCTGACATGAACAGACCTTCATCTCAATGGGTGCAGCTTTCACCATCCACCTCAGAAAAGAGCTATGCTGAACATCCCAATTTACAGAGCGAGGACTATTTTGGACGAGAAGCATCTTGGCTCTGAGATGAATCATCTCGTGACTGTGTTCAGAAGGAATGGGTATTCAGTCCATGATATAATTTCAATCCTGCAGAGAAAACTAAGACATGAAGCAGACGAACAAAACATGGACTGGCAACACACAGTGTGGTTTCCATTCTGTGGTGCAATAACTAGTAAGATTGGTGGAGTCTCAAAGAGGGATGGAATCAGACTTGTCTTCCAGCCTCCCTGGAAAACTAACAAAATGTTCTGACCCATTATAGATCATCTTCACCTGAAAGTACCAGGGATTTATAATATTCCTGCCGAGTGTGGCAGCAGTTATGTCAGTCAGCTACACAGACTATTGCTGATCTCTGTGTTTAATATCAGCACTGAAGTACAAGAATTTTGAAAAATCAACCATGGCTGAGCACAGTCCTTTACATAAACGAGAATTCTGGACACATTTCAAATTATTGGGACTTTGCTCAGAGCAACAGTGGAAATTAGACTGTGATAAAAAATTTCTACAGAAACCTCAGTTATGTACTTAGCAATGCATATCAGCATATACTTGCTACAGAAAGAGCACCAAGGAAGATTTATTGAGCCCAATACAAGTGCTGTCACTACAAGCTACACTGTATAGGGTCCACAAACAGTTTATGGACAGAGGGCACCAACTCAGTACGTGTCACCATGATGTAATTCAGTCAATTATATGCTGTCCTTTGGGTATAAAAAAGTGGAAGCCTAGCTAGTTTTATGACAGTCAGACATAGCCCCTGAAGATAATAGAGGTAGCAATTGAAAACCTGAGATTTTATCCGAATTCTAAGTGGCAAGTTTGCCAAGAAATTTTTAACTAATTCATGTGTTTTCATTTTAACAGTTTTAGCAGTAAGAAAATTTTAAACAATTTTCACAAACTTTTTAACATAATATTTATAGAATAATAAACTGTGATGCAAGTTCAACTATACTCAACTACAAAAATAATTTGTGGTCCCATATAACTACCTTCTACATATAGTCTTTTAAGGTAAAAAGGTGCGGCTTGTTTCTTGGCATTTTCCTTTGAATGAGTCAATGGGAGAACTAAAAAATAAATTAATTGTCAGCCTTGTAGATAAATTACTTTATTGTTTTACTCTACACCAAGGTAATAGCTGTATGTCATATTACATGCTCCTACTGTAAAGCACAGACTGCAGAGCTGAAGGGTACTTTTATCCTGTAGCCTCACTGTTGGCACCTCAGTGCTGGCACATCACATCTTGCTGCTAGCCCATAGCATTACTTACACCGCAGCCTCACTGTTTGCCAGGAGTAATTATGATGCAGCTATTTATATAGCTGATAGAGTCAAATATGGCACTGCCAGAGCTACTCCCAAGCAGCCAATCACAACCTAAGTTTTAGGACATAAAGCAATGGTTGCAGCATGAAACACAAATGAGCTTGATGTCATCGCCTGATGAGGATCATAGCGAGCAGTGCAGTGAGCAGCGATGGTGCAGGTTAAATGGACCAATAAGATACAGAGGGTTTGATTCATCATCGCTCGGCCATGTCAGCGAGCAGCAAGGTTGTAGCATAAATGTGCCCTTAGATATCAGCATAATTTGGTTCAAAGAAGAGGAATGAAACACACTTTTTACATAAGCTTCTCCATTTCTTGCAAACTGACACTTCACAGTATTGACTCAGGTGATAAAACTCATTTAACTATATAAGCTCTTTTCTTACCTTCACTTCTTTCTCTGCCTTCATAAAAAAAAAAAATTCACCTTGGATTCGTCCCTGATGCAGAAGATATATTTCATTCTTGCATTTTTCAACATCAAACAAGATGGCCGCAACACACCTGCACTTGTATACTTCCATCACTCGCATTTCTGCAAGCAATAAAAATGGCTCAGACAAACAGATTCTTCCCTAGATGCAACTTACAACAGTGAACACATCTATACAATGCTTGGCTGCTGCGACGTCTCGAAGAAAGAGCATCAGCATACGGTCGAGGATCTGTTACCTACTGATTCTATTATTACAGTTAGGTATGGATGCCCGACCGCACACTAATGCCTCATATTTCACTTCAGCAGATTATATCTTCACATGATGTTGAATAAGTCAAGATGAATGTAGATGCTGCCACATATTCCTTCTAAAATATTATGAATAATATTTCATTTGAAAATAACTTTCTGTATACTCCATTTTATTCTTAAATATTTGGATGAAAATCCATTGCAATTCCAATCCCTGCATAATAACGACTGAATGCAAATCTGATACACTTTTGCTTCAGACTTAACATTTGAAGCTCATATTTTGGTTACTTAGTATATGTATCTGTAGAGGTTTCATAAATGATTTGAGATAAGGGAAACGGGTGATAGCACACCAAGGAGAGAGTATTTTGCTGTGTTGGTAATGCTCTTAATAATACACAGGAGGCACTCAAGTAGTTACTTTTTTTTTAAAAAAACGATGATGTATCAATATGATCTTTTTAAGTATTCAGTGACATACTTACCAAAAAGGTTACTCACTGTTTTGCAACATAGCTATCAGGTTACCAAATAAACTGTACCTTGGGCCAGCCATCTCTACCTCTACATTTAGCACATTGTGAAAAGTTGCAGTGAAAACTTCAAAACACACAATACATACCACTTCACTTATCAAAGCTTAAGTACATTACTCTTTCTAAAAAGAGGAGAGGGAAGGGAGGAGACAATCTGACAACAAAATACTCTGCTGTGTCAATTGTCGAAAAACTTGTTTTGATACCTTAAATTGCTTAAAAAGTATTAAGCATATCTACATTAGTGGGGCACCTTGCATTACTTTCTTCAAATGCAAGATGTATTTTAATACTGCTCCCCTTCAGCAAGTAACCATCCAAACTGAGATAAAACTTTATTCCTGCTAATTGGTTAATAGAATTATCACAAGTTCCTTTTTCCAAACCTTTAGGTGATTTTCCTTTTTTATACAATAAAGGATATGGTTTTTTCAGAACTTGTACACCTTTCTACACATCTACATCCATACTCCACTAGTATGAACTTAAGGATAAACATCTGGCATCAGTATTCGGGTAACTTTCTCCAACATTCATATATCCCAGATAGGAAAAATAACTACCTATAAATTTCTGTTTGTGGCCTATTTCTCTCAAGCTATTTATTACCACACAAGAGTGTGTGTATGAAACTTTTGTTTAAATCATAGTTCTCAGAATCTCAATTTGTCTCAAAGAGCTCAGTAACAAGGCTACTATAATCTATGCTGAGAAGGCATAGCTTTCAACATTATAATTTTCATATTCAGCTCCCCATGGAAAGTGACATTGGAGCCATTATCAAACTTCACAAACCCTGGTGTGATTTACCTGAAGTAATTGTCAAGGTAGGTGCCTAAGTTTCAAACAGGGTTTCATCCATGCCACACACTTTTCAGGCAATTTTTGCTGCAGCAGCTTACAAGGATCTTTAGCACATAGCAGGCTATGCTCAATTTTTTGATAGGGTTGTCAATATTATTTCTCCACCACACATTATTCTGGGTCCGTATTCTGAGAAACTTTTTCATGTCAACTGTGTTTAAAGCTTTGTTTAACAGATGGAAGTTTATAGTTTGAGGGATATTTTTATTGAGAATATAGAAGCTGAGTGTTACAGCTCTTCCTTAATTTATGATTACATTATTGTAAGTAAAACTTTCTGCTATGCTAGCTATTGTCATTGTTAAGCTTTCTTGTTGTACGCTTTCTGTTTTTGCACTAATGAGAAAGCTTGTGTCACCAGCAAACTGACATGCATTTTGACACTGTATGTTTGTTTGTAGGTCATTTCCATATAGGAGGAATAGCACTGGTCCCAGTACTGATCCTCGGGGAACACCTTATTTCCTCTCTTGGTAATCAGAATAATGGTTTGTAATTTTGTTCCATTCAGTGTGTTGTATTTCCATCACTTGTATGTGTCCTCAGTGGTATGAACTAATTATTAAGTACACCTCTGATGCCTAGTCGATTTAATTTCTGTAAGAGCACCTCATACTATGTAATACTGAGTGCCTTCAACAAGTCAACGCATACACCAGTAATATATTTTCCACTGTACACTTTCTGGTAAATTCCACTCATAAATTAAAGATAGAAGTGTTGGCTGAATGCATCTTCCTAATCCCATGTTATATGGTGGACATAATTCAGTATTTTTGCATAAGGCCTGTAAGGCTTTTGTGGAAGACTGTTTCTAAAATTTTTGAGAAGCCAGACAATAGGGCAACTGGCCTGTAATTGCAAACTTATAAGTGGCGATCAAAAATTTTCCATTTGAGGACATTGCTGCAGCGTATATACAACATAGCATGACTCAGGTGTGACTATATAAGAACCAACATGTAGGCAAAGGATCAGTGTGGCATTCATGTCTTTCGACGAGTGTGTGGTAAATGCAGACATGTGAAGTATGGTGAAGTTATTACCAAAAGCATCCTGTTGGACGAGGACATGCAGCTGTAAGTTGCTGTCTTCTTCATAGAGCCGGACATATGCTTTACCTAATGGATACCTTCAACCAGGTGCATCTGTGGGACGAATTCCTCCATGCTAATGGTGATTTTGTCTGACTGGAATACTGGATCTGGACCACAACGACTTTGAATTTCACAATTTTTCACCAAGAAGGGAAAGTTACTGATGCCAGTTTAACTATTGCATAAATGTGTCAGTGGTTTTACAAAGAGTTTCCTGCACCCATTTTATTATTTCTTGAGGTGCACTATCTACTGCCAAAGACTGTTTAATTTTTAATTTAAGAGCTGTTAAATCTCTTCATAAGAAAGGTGACATAAAAGACTTACACTTTAAGCAAAAACTATTTACATACGGTAGCACAGTTTGGATTCCAGAAGGATTGCTCAGCTGAGAATGCTATTTATGCATACAATTATCAAGCAGTACAACCCTTAAATAATAAAATATCACCATCTGATATTTTCTGTGACCTTTTGAAGATATTAGATTGTGTTGATCATGTTACTGTCTTAGAAAAATACAAGTTTCATGAAACTGATCACTTTGCATGCTGCTTATTGGAATCATACATAACAAACAGATTGCAAGAAGTTGCGCTGAATAATTCAAATAATGTTAGAAGGGAGTAAAATTTTAGTTACTGAGGAGAAATCAAAAAGGGATTTGTGCAGGTTTCATTTTGGGACACCCCTGTTCCTTAGGCATGTGAATGACTTTCCACTTAACATTCAACAACAAGAATTGGTCCTTTTTGCAAATGATACTAATGTTATAATAAACCCCATTAAAGAAAAAGCAACAGAAGAGATTGTAAATGATGTTTTCCGTACAATTATTAAGTGGTTCTCAGAAAATGGACTCTCCATAAATTTTTGAAAAAAAATGCTATATTCAGTTCTGTACAACAAATAGAGCCATACCAACAATTGATTTAGCACATCAGCAAGAGTCAGTAGTAGATATGACAGATTGCGACAAATTTCTGAGGGTAAATAATTATGAAAACGTGAACTGGAAGACTCATATTACTGGGCTTCTCAAACAATCAAGTTCAGCTACTTTTTCTCTTTATATAATTGCTAATTAACCTCCTAACATATTTTGCTTATTTCCACTCAGTGATGTCCTATAGCTTAATTTTTCTGGGTAACTCTCACAACTCAGAAAGAAAGTACTGATGACACAACAGCAAGCACTAAGAATAATACCCAGTGTTCATCACCCATAGATGTCATGCATATACCTCTTCAAGGAGCTGGACATTTTAACTGCACCATCACAAGACATATATTCAATAATGCAATTCATCATAAATAATCCATCTCACTTTGAGAAGAACAGCAACATATCATTTCACTTCTTAAGTATAGCTGCATGAGTAGGAATAAACAAATGTGTTCACTATTGTTCATGCTAATAATACACTACTGGCCATTAAAATTGCTACACCAAGAAGAAATGCAGATGATAAACGGGTATTCAATGGACAAATATATTATACTAGAACTGACATGTAATACATTTTCATGCAATTTGGGTGCATAGATCCTGAGAAATCAGTTCCCAGAACAATCACCTCTGGCCATAATAACAGCCTTGATACGCCTGGGCATTGAGTCAAACAGAGCTTGGATGGCATGTACAGGTACAGCTGCCCATGTAGCTCCAACACGATACCACAGTTCATCAAGAGTAGTGACTGGCGTATTGTGACGAGCCAGTTGCTCAGCCACCATTGACCAGACATTTCCAATTGGTGAGAGATCTGGAGAATGTGCTGGCCAGGGCAGCAGTCGAACATTTTCTGTATCCAGAAAGGCCCATACAGAACCTACAACATGCGGTCATGCATTGTCCTGCTGAAATGTAGCGTTTCACAGGGATTGAATTAAGGGTAGATCCAGGGTCGTAACACATCTGAAATGTAACATCCACTGTTCAAAGTGCCGTCTATGGGAACAAGAGGTGACTGAGACGTGTAACGAATGGCACCCCATACCATCACGCCGGGTGATATGCCAGTATGGCCATGACAAATACACACTTCCAATGTGCGTTCACCGTGATGTCGCCCTACATGGATGCGACCATCATGATGCTGTAAACAGAACCTAGATTCATCCGAAAAAATGACGTTTTGCCATTCGTGCACCCAGGTTCGTCGTTGAGTACACCATCGCAGGCGCTCCTGTCTGTGATGCAGCATCAAGGGTTACCGCAGCCATAGTCTCCGAGCTGATAGTCCATGCTGCTGCAAACTTCATCAAACTGTTCGTGAAGATGGTTGTTGTCTCACAAACGTCCCCATCTGTTGACTCAGGGATCGAGACGTGGGTGCACAATCCGTTACAGCCATGCGAATAAGATGCCTGTCATCTCAACTGCTAGTGATACGAGGCCGTTGGGATCCAGCACGGCATTCCGTATTACCCTCCTGAAGCCACGAAGTCCATGTTCTGCTAACAGTCATTGGATCTCGACCAACGCAAGCAGCAGTGACTCAATACGATAAACCGCACTCTTAATGGGCTACAATCCGACCTTTATCAAAATCGGAAACATGATGGTATGCATTTTTCCTCCTCACACAAGGCATCACAACAATGTTTCACCAGGCAACGCTGGTCAACTGCTGTTTGTGTATGAGAAATCGGATGGAAACTTTCCTCATGTCAGCAGGTTGTAGGTGTTACCACCGGCGCCAACCTTGTGTGAATGCTCTGAAAAGCTAATCATTTGCATATCACAGTATCTTCTTCCTGTCAGTTACATTTCACATCTGTAGCATGTCATCTTTGTGGTGTAGCAATTTTAATGGCCAGTAGTGTATATGCATATCCCATTAACTGACTCATTCCACATCATTTCGATAAAAGAATAATCCAAATGATCTATGGAACATTAACTAAGTAACTAAATTAACTAACCAACCAACAAACCAACCAACCAACGAACATGAATTCAGATTGTCACATGTCAAGTGATTTACTACATTCCTTCATAAATATGTTGAACTGATCCTTCATCTTATTACAAATACTTTATCTACTACCTTTGGATCCAACATCTTGTTCAGTCTATTTTCAATTTTTGACTGTCTCATTGAATTCTTTCTTCCAATCTGCATTCCGTTCATGTTTAGTATCATGTAGCTGTTATTATCACAGAATTTTTTGTTTAAATTTTGCTCATGATCATCAAGTCTTTTGTTAGTACCATTTAGTTTCTTTTTCAAACCTGTACTCATTTTTTGTAAAAATGGTGTTGATACAGTCCCCCTTCCTACATTATCAACACATTTGTTATCTATTACTGCCTCACATGAATCAATGAGCATATCCAAGTTTTAACTTTAATTTTTAGTTGCCTCCACAATTTGAACTCCTTTAACTAAACCTTACTCATTAATAACATCCAAGCCAACACTACCCCAATCAGCACTATCCTCCTTATAAATTACATCACGATTCTCATTTTGATTAGCCATTGTTATTCAAACATATACACTGCATGCACAATTCTTAATCAAACTATAACATTTAACAGTCTATAACTTTTTTTCCTGTACAACATTGCTTAAAAAATTGAGGTGCTACTGAAAATTACAAATTCACTCACCATACATTGACACTAGCAATCAGGCTCTGGATTCAAAGACTGTTGCAGGATGTGACAGCCTAATCAGTGGTCTTTGTATATGGGGTGTTCTGGAAGTTTTCCCTGATTACAAACATGAAGAAGGCAGAAAATATGACACATGGACACACATCTTTTATCTTGAAGTTCAGGTAACATATTTAAGTGTTTGTTTACAAACACACACAATTAATAATTTTCAATGTCTATTTCTTTCATTGCCCAAAGAATATCCAGGCAATATTACAATTCCACCCATGTGTTAGTCAACATTTTGTGAAGGATGGATGTTATAAAGTCAGCAATTCTGTGATGTAATGCACTAATTGATGTAATGATGTAATTCACTAGTGGTTGGTAATCTTGGTCCTTGACATAACCCCGAAAGAAGAAATCCAGTGGTGTCACGTCCTGTGATGGTGGAGGCCAGTTGATGGGACCACCATGCCCAATCCATCTTAGTGGAAATGTTGCATCCAAACAGGCATTAACATCTAACCTCCAATGAGGTGGTGTGCCATCTTTTAGGAAAATTAAGTCCAGAATGTCCTGAATCTGTGGCACAACAAATAACTGCAACATATCAAGATATTTATTGGCTGTGAGATATATATATATAAAAACAAAGATGATGTGACTTACCATACGAAAGCGCTGGCAGGTCGATAGAAACACAAACAAACACATACATACACACAAAATTCTAGCTTTCGCAACCAATGGTTGCTTCGTCAGGAAAGAGGGAAGGAGAGGGAAAGATGAAAGGATGTGGGTTTTAAGGGAGAGGGTAAGGAGTCATTCCAATCCCAGGAGTGGAAAGACTTACCTTAGGGGGAAAAAAGGACAGGTATACACTCGCGCACACACACACATATCCATCCGCATATACACAGACACAAGCTCCCTTAAAACCCACATCCTTTCATCTTTCCCTCTCCTTCCCTCTTTCCTGATGAAGCAACCGTTTGTTGTGAAAGTTTGAATTTTGTGTGTATGTATGTGTTTGTTTGTGTTTCTATCGACCTGCCAGCGCTTTCGTATGGTAAGTCTCATCATCTTTGTTTTTAGATATATTTTTCCCATGTGGAATGTTTCCCTCTATTATATTCATATATATATGTGTAGGGATTCTCAGACCCCCAGATCCTAGCATTGTGTCAGTTGACAACTGAAATGTGGCCTCATCTGAGAAAGGGGCACATTTCAGATAGTCATCATTTTTTCAGTCTCAACCAGCATGGCAACAGCAGAGTCACAACTAGCACTGTAACATGTTGGTTGGAGGGCTGCACAATCTGGACTTTGTACATATGAAAAAGAAGTTGTTATGTAGGATACAGAGCACTGATGCCTTCAGAATCTGGAATCTACAACTCCATGAGGCTCTGCAGACAGCTTTCTTGGGACTTCTCATGTAGGTCTCTCTCACTGTCTGAACTGTCTGCACACTAGGTCCATGCCTGCCTGTTCTAGGGAGATCACAGATGCTCCCTGTGTCCTTAAATTTTGCATACCCCATCTTGATGCTTTTAACATCTGGTGGCTGTCTATGGTATGCTGTCTGGAATTTTCTTTGTACAGTTCTTGGTGAATGTGCCTATGATATCAGAGGACACAGTGGGCTTCCTCCTGATTTGCATACATGTTGTTTGGAAATGGGGCCCAGTCTCACTGTTGTTACATCACCTGTCCCTGTAACAAAGCCACAGTATGTATACACACAAAAACTTTAATATGTCACATGCAAATTCAAGATAAAAAATATTTGTCTATGTGTCATACTTTATGCCCTATGAATGTTTGTAATCAGGGAAAGACTTGTGGGACACTCTGTATAACACGACCAGTTAGTGTTCTATATTAAACTATATTGCTGTCTCACTCCAGTCGAAGGTGCTAATGATATATTCTCTTCGACTGGTAATTTGAGGAAGTGAACTGAAATATTCTCCACTACTTCCTTATATATTATTAGTTAATTTGACTTACCAACATGACTTGTAGTGATGCCATTGCACCTGGCATATGCTTTGCGAATTGTTTGACATTGATTTAGTCTGTGTAATGTGTCACGAATCAAAATATACTTTGGAAACACCAGAAAAATTCACCTCCTATGTGACTTTACTTCCTAGGATGTTACTAACTTAATATGCTCAAAAACATACCATATTCTGCCTTAAGTGTGGAGTGGAAATTTACTACAGATCTGACTGCTCCAACTGCCAGCTGCATTCAACTGAACAATGGTTTGGCCTGTGTGTGTGTGTGTGTGTGTGTGTGTGTGTGTGTGTGTGTGTGTGTGTGTGTGTGTGTACATTGTTTATAGATGCTCAATGGCAAGGTTGTCAGTGCCCTTACAAATAACAAAAGAAATGAATGTGGATAAATTTGCTAGAAATGTTATCATACAGAGATGTGCAAACCTGCAAAAGGTACTCTCTCCCTCACTCATTCATTCACTCACTCACGTTGACCCACACAGTCACTCTACCTCACGTGCTTTAAGACAATGGAAAAATAGTGAAAGGTACTAAAACTGGGATTTAAACACAAGTAAAACAACAGAGAAGCTAAAATAATGCCACAGGGAAATGTGACTGGCTGACCAACATGGAAGCACCAGTGACCCAGTGACCAGTGACCTCAGTGCATCACCCTAAAATTTTAGGAAAAGAGTTGGACATATCACAAAAGTTGGACAAATCTGCTGTTGCCCTCTGGTGTGAAAGTAAAGTGCCATCTAATAAAATGTGGGGCAGAGCAAAGTGATTTGTATGCCACAAGCACTGTACATTGTCTGACGTGTGGTCTTCTTGCTGGAGCAAGAAGCCATGCCTCATCGAGCTTTGGCATATGTGAAGACGGGTAAGGAGGAACTCATCCCACCTGTGTCGCTGGAAGGAGAAATGCCATTGCGCATCATGTACTTCACTAGATGCAGCTTACTGCCTCTCACTTCCAGCCACTCTTCCTCCCACTGACACATGAATATACCTCAACAGCGAGGCAATGTGCGCAGGGGGATGGCACACAGAACTAACTGAAGACCTTGAGATGCCTGCTTGGCTGCTACATCCACCCTTTCATTCCCTGTAATACCTATGTGTTTTGGCACCCAATAGAAAGAGACCTCCTTCCCCAGCCTTTGTACTCACAGGAAGGCTGGATATAATCAACTACTTTATCTGCTTGGTACAAGCACTATAGAGAGTGAAGGGCACTCAGGGAATCTGAGCAGACAAGGAATTTAGCATCTCTAACACATTTCATCTGCTCCAGTGGCACAACACTACAATTAATTCCACACCAAGTACAGTAAATTCATTAGGCAATAGGTACTAGAGGACATGATCAAGGAAAGCAACAAAGCAACCAACAGTGTCCACCTGTTTAGATACATCTGTAAATACAGCTGTGGAGTTTTGGTGCTCAATGTCATAAAATAATGTATTAAGAACAGGTGCAGGAGTGCCAACTCTCCTGTAATCAACTAAATCTAAAATCACTCTGGGCCTCTGCAGTAACCAGAGTGGCAGGCAGTTAAAAACCCTGAAGTTTGGGCTGTACTAGATCCACACCATGCAACTCCAGCATGTGGTGCGTGCAGATCCTGAATGACCTTGCTGCTCTTGGACAGTTGGAGAAAAGGCATACCAGAGCAGGACAATCAACAGTATGGTGTGCAGGTGAATTCGGAGCAGTAAGGAACTTCCATGTCTGATGCACTTCCCCAACAGAGACTGGGTATGGACTGGTTCTATGAGCACCTGTGGTCAGCCTAATCCCTTCATGGTGGATAGTATCAATAATTGTCTGATAAGTGGGCCTCACTAATCCATATACTGTGAACCCATAGTCTAGCGGTGATCACACAAAAGCCCTATAAAACTGGAGGAGCCTTACCCTGTCCATTCCCAAAGACTTGGCTAAGGCACTTTAAGATATCTAGTGAATTCTGGGTTCTAGCTTTCAGGTCTCTCAGGTTCTGTAGCCAGGACAATTTTGAATCAAAAATAAGGCCCAGAAACCTCACTGAGTCTTTAAAATGTAGAAAGGTGTCCCTCATATGCAAGTCAGATAAATTAAAAACACGATGAGAATAAATAAAACAAACATAAACACATTTATCTGCAGAAAACTAAAAACCTATCTTTGCAGACCACTCCTCTGACCTCTGCACTCTAAGTTGCAATTGATGAGTCACTGTTGCAGCACTAGAGGAGGAACAGAAAACTGCAAAGTCATCCATAAATATAGAGCATTGTACAGGATTCCTTACTGTCGATGTGATGCTGTTTATGACTATGGCAAAGAGGGTAACACTTGAAACACTGCCTCTTGAGGAACAGCATTCTGCTGCTCAAAATGATCCGACAGCACATCACCAACTCAGAACCTAAAGAAGTGCTTATAGAGGAAGGACTGAGTGAATACAGGAGGTGGGCATGAAAGCCCCACTGGTGGAGGTGCCCTAGAATACTGTGTGCATGCCATACTGACGTCAAAGAATATACAGACACAGTGATGTTTGCATACCCAATCCTGCTCTATTGTTGCCTCTAGCAGGGTCAGGTTGTCAACAGTGGATCAAAATCTCCTGAAACTACATTGAGAACCGCTAAGGAGTTGCCTGTTCTCTAAAATTTGGACTAGATGACTTTTAACCATTCATTCCATGGTCTTTCCAACACAACTTGGAGGAAGTTATGCTCCAGTAGCTACTTGGAAACATTGGCCCTTACCTGGTTTGGCTGGAGGTATCAAAATTGCATCCATCCGCAAGTTGGGAAACTGGCCTGTCTGCCACATCAAAGAAAAACATTTGATGAGGATTTCCTGTGACACTGCTGGAAAATGTCAAGGCACACACTACCAAATTTGGTCGTGACCAGGTGCAGTATCTTGAGCCTCAGAGAGAGCAGAACCCAGATCCCACATGGAGAAAGGGCAGTATTCAGACTCAAAAATGTTGGACGTCAAATCCAACTGATTCCTCTTTACAGTCATGCAGTAATGGCAGAGTGCTGGTCAGAACCTGGCTGGCATTGGCAGTAGTCATTACAAAACATTCTGCCATCAACCGGGCGATGCCTCTGGGCATTGTTTGGGAACACCATTGTTTCAGCACTGCTGGTATTGGTAAAGACTGGGTTTATAGAAATCCCTTGATGGCTTCCTAAACATTTGTAGAACAAGTGGAACAGTTGACAGAATCCATGAATGCTTGCCATGACCTTTTCTAGCACTCTTTGATGATGTGTTGAACTCTAGCACTTTCCACTTGAAAGACTGTGACGTTTTCTACCACTTAAACTGTCTCAGAGCTGCAAGAATGACCTGGATTACTGAAAGGCACTCATCAGTCTGCCATGAACAAAAAAATGGCTCTGAGCACTATGGGACTCAACTTCTGAGGTCATTAGTCCCCTAGAACTTAGAACTAGTTAAACCTAAGGACATCACAAACATCCATGCCCGAGGCAGGATTCGAACCTACGACCGTAGCGATCCTGCGGTTCCAGACTGCAGCGCCTTTAACCGCACGGCCGCTTCGGCCGGCTCTGCCATGAACAGGTTGCCTCCAAAGATGACATGAGGACTTCACGATGGAGACATCAGTGGCAAAGTGGATCACGCGTGTGATGTGGTCCATCCACTCCTGGATGCTGTTGTGGCATTCCAACACAGCAGTCTCACTTAACAATGTCCTATCTACTCTGTTGATCATCTGTCACAGCTGTGTCCTTTCAGGGAGGGCTCCATCCATTGAGTGAATCCAGAGTGAGAAGTGGTAGCTGGAATGAAGGTCTTCAGTGACTTCTCAGTTTACACAGTCTGTGAGGGCTGGAGAGCAGGAATAGGTGGCTGAGGATGACCCAGTTGCTGTACAGAAATGAGTGGAAGTGCCGGTGTTGAGGATGCACAGCTCTTGAGAAGTCATGAGCTTCTCCAAACCCTCACCCTGAGGGCAAGTAGAGGTCAAGCATAAAATACATGATGAGTATTGAAGTCTCGAGTGTTGTGCATTATTGACAAGCACGGCAACCCTCCCCTTGGTCCTTTCCCCAATCAGATCATCATTGCAATGAAGGGTATAGCCCCATAGTAGAGGGGTATCAGGCACCTTAGAATTTATGTCCTGTAAACACAAACATAGGGGGTGTCCCTATTCTAGGAGTTTCAGGTCCTCCACGTGTGTCCTGAACCCATTAATGTTACACTGTAATATGGGAGCCACTTATCACAGAAGTAGCTCTTTTACTTTGTCTTTAAGCCATGCTGGGGAGTCTGCAGTGGACGGATGCTCAGTCTTGGAGGGTGAAACAAGTGCCCAGGCTGACAATAGTGTCGACTAGCTCTGAAGACAAATTGTGAGAGACATAACAGAGAGTGACATCTACATTGTCAACCCCCTCTCTGTCAGCAGTTGATGCTTTGCATTTGGTTTTGATTTTTTGCTTGGGGTAGCTTCAGAGCCACAACCATAGAAATGTAGTGGCAGCACTGGACAATAGAGCAGACTGAATCATTACAGGAAGAAAAAGCTCCATAACATCAGCAACCATGGCCTTTTCTGGTGTTCAGGGGGAAAGTATAGGTTGCAAAATAATTACAGCAGCATAAGTGAATTGACAAATTCATGTACTGGTGCTGACACTAACAAACTCTGTTTGTGTAGCAGCATTGGTCTTCTGAACCAGAACAAAGGAGGTAG